>NC_056735.1:1409154864-1409157364 GCF_019279795.1 Protopterus annectens
GCTCCAGGAGGTTTCTTCACTTCAGGCTGGCAGACAGTCATTTCTAGTTCAGAGCTCTGCCCTTTGTTGTCAATACAACCCCCCAGGTGTTCACCAAGTGCATGGTGGTGGATGCAGCTCATCTCAGGCAGCAGGGGTTCTCAGTGTTGTTTATTTATTTGACATTTGTTGACCATGTTAGTCCGAATGGGCAGATGGTCTTTTTCAGTGGAGACCCGAGGAGAAAAGCTTCAAAAGATACATACATGATATAAAATGACAAAAGAAATAAAGTATTACAGTTATCACATACAATTACTTCCTATACATACACACATTACAATTGCTTTGATGCTTACATATTTACATGATGTAATATAACAAAAGCAATAAAGTATTATAGTAATCACATATGATTAATGCCTGTGCATAATAACAATGCAATTGCTTGGATGCTTATATGGTATGAAGTAAGTCTGGGATAAAATGAAACACCTAATTTTTTAGAACAAGCATCATAAAAAAATTTAGATAGAGTGGTGAGGATGAATAACAGGAAGAAAAGGATGGGGTTAGTTGTAGCAGAGTGGTGACAAAGATTAAGTAGGGTCGGGGCAATGGCAGGTCCATGAGTTTAATAGGTAGTCTTTTAAAGTATTTTTAAAATAGTTGTGTTAGTGATCATTCTTGTATATAGGGACAGTTTATTCCATGTAATAGCAGCAGAGTGATTGCATAGAAGTTTGCTAGGCAATGGTGTGAGCTATAGTGCTGATTTGCTGCAAATCTGGCTATTTTATTATATGTGTGCTCTAGCTTAGTTGCAAGATTAGATTGTAAGTTAGTAAAGATTCCCTTACCTGGATGACTGGCTTATAACTGACCCCTCCAGGAATCTTCTTTTCTTAGTCAGAAACTCCTTGCTCCACCTTTGCTCAACACTAGCTATTCCAGTGAATATAGCCAAGTCCAAGCTTCACCCTGTACAGACTTTGGAATTTATTGGAACACTTTTGGACACAAAACTGCAAATTGCCAAGCTTCTACAAACCAGGATTTCAACTATCCACAATCAGGCATGTACTCTTCTTTCATCAAAGTTTTAGGCGAGAAAGGCCACATTGATCCCTTTTGGCCCTGAAAGGTGATTTCCTTTCCTCTGGTCTCATCTGGTTCACAGTCCCTGGATGCTGGGATCAGCCCCAGATATTCTGTCACCCTGACATTCATGTCCTTACCTGCATGGTTTCTCTAATTCCAGTTATGGCTAGACAGTCCAGGCTTTCTTCTCAAGTAATCCACATTTTGAACCCTCCACCAGAAATATCTATAAAAGCAAGTGGAAAAGATTTTCTATCTGGGCTTCAAGCAAAATCCTAGATCCTTTCTCAGCCTCTCTTTCAGCGATTTTGGACTTTTTGCCCCTCTCTCCCTTTTAAGGCAGAGCCAGTTACTCTACTATTAAAGTACAGCTAGTAGCCATGTCCAGTTTTCATACTGAGGAGAATGATTCTTGCATTGCCTCAGGCTGTACAAAGCTTTTCTTAGGGGTACTTCTTTGACTACCACTCAGAGAGTCTGTCCCACTCTGGGACATTACCATTTTGTTACAAGCCTTAACTAATCCTCCTGTTGAACCTGCAGCCAAAGTTGACTTAAAATCCTTGGCATGGAAAACTTTATTTTTGGTTGCCATCACCCCAGCTAGGAGGGTTTCAGAACTGCATATCCTTTCTAGTAAACCTCCTTATCTGGTTTTCCACAAGCACAGAGTTACTCTAAGAACTAATATTTCTTTTCTTCCAAAGGTGACTTCTGAATCAAATCAGTCTGTCAACCTTCCTGTTTTCTTTCCAAATTTCTCCATTAAATGCAAATATATGTTACATTTGCTGGATGTAACTCAGCAGCTTAGTTTCTATTTGCATTGTACTAAGAAGATTAGAAAGACTGATCAGTTATTTGTCTATTTTTCCTCAGCCAAACTTGGAAAAGAGGTATCTAAAGTGATGCTTTCTTGCTGGTTATCTGTTTGCATTTCTCATGTTTACAAAGAGAAGGGTTTATCCTTACCCAAACCTCCTAAGCCTCACTCAACCAGATTTGTGGCCACATCTGCAACTCTCTTCTCCAGAGTATTGCTTGATGATATTTGTGTTGCTGCTACTTGATCTAATGCCCATACTTTCATTTCTTACTATAAATTGAATTTACAGTCAAGGTTGATAGCCTCATTTGGTTGATCTTCCAAGTGTACTAGTAGCTAGGGGCTCTATCCCATTCATTGAGAAACAGACTGAAGAGAGAGCATCCAATGTGAAAATTATATACTTAACATAATGATAATCTGCGTTCTCTACTTCTGTTCCTCCTGAAGTTCCCTCCATCCTTCCCCCCTTCCTTGAGTTATTTTTCCCTTGACTCCTGGAGTTATTGTACTGAGCTATCTTGGCTTGATCATGTACTCCTCAAGTTCTAAGCTTGGCGGCTGTTTTTTATATTTTACTTTTGGTCCTATACG
>NC_056735.1:1409159864-1409252364 GCF_019279795.1 Protopterus annectens
AGGGATTGTAGCTGGATAGATAACAAAATGAGTCTTCTCTTTCCATAAGATTCCCCTTCACCTTCAGTACTTTAACCTTTGGTAATCCCTCTAAATAATTCATGTTCTGTTTCCCAGTTCTTTCTGTAAAGAAATTTGTGCATTCCCTAGAAACCCTTGAATCATTTTCAATACTCATTCCTTAAAAGCATCTCCTTTTAATACGTAAGTAGGAAAGTGCCCATGAATCACTTTTACTTGACTACTCAGCATGCTTGTCTTTACTGGTTATTAGATGCATGGCAAAACTGCCCAATACCTACCCATGCTCTTGCGAAATATAGTTCCTGTCCAATCTAGTCCAGTAATAGGTTCATAGGTAAGTACTAGGCAATCGGTTTGCAGACCATTTCAAGCCTAGCCAAAAATCCCTATTCAAAATTTTCCTGTAGCCTCAAGGAGGGCAGGACAAGATGGACCAGGAGAGGATATGAGGTTGCTCATCCAATTATCTAAGTTTACCTAGAAGGTAAGGGTGTTACAGTGATATGTAATCAGGTTTGTTCCAGAGATGAGGGATACATTTGGATATAAATGTATCACACCAATGTGTCTTATTTATCTGCAGATGGTTAGTTCCTTTAACCAAGTATCTGATGTGCCATTAGTTCTGCAAGGGAATAGGAGATCAAATAGGTTTGGATCTATCTTGGGACGAAAGACTAGACATAGATCTCTATGGAGGAGTCTGTAAGAGACTGAGTACAGCGAAAGGGCTGCCAGTCTTTTCTGATAAGTAAGATTTGTGAGGCCACTGATCTTTTTAGTTTAGTTTAGTTAAAAATCTCTTGAGATTTTTCATATTGTGTGATATGTTTAGATAAATACATTCCAAAAGGTGCGTGTTATTCAATAACGGGTCCGATATGATAGAAATAATGGGGAATTCAGACATTTTTGGATCTAGTGGAGATGCTTTTGGAAATTAGATGGGGCAGATAAAAGGCTTTCCAAGCTACTGTGGAGACATGATGATGAAATGATTAGGAATTATCAAAATGATTAACCAGATTCCATACAACAGAGTCATATTGGAGCAGTGGGTATTCTATATGGTAAGTGAAACTGTTTTGTTTACCAAAATGAGCTATGCTACATTTTTTACATTTAATTTGATGCCATTGTCCTTGCATCAATTGTTAACATGGTCTAAGTCATGTTGGAGCAATTGTGAGTCAGTTGAAAATTGAATAACAGAACCCAGTTTGCAGTTATCTCTAAACTTAGTTAACCGTACACCAGAAGTGATGGCCTGAAGGTCTGAGAAATAAATGAAAAATAGGAGGGGACCCACAACTGAGCCATGCAGTACACCACTGATAACTGTTTTGTTTTTAGATGTGGTACCTGCTACTCTAACCAAATGTATTCTGGCAGACAACCAGTTAGCTATCTGTCGCACAATACAAGGATTAATATTCAGATTTACAAATCTGTCATCAATGCTTGCATAGGTAATAGTGTCAAAGGCCTTGGCAAGGTCTAGATATGCTGTATGCACTGCATAATCACTATCCACTGCTTCAGTTACTTTCTAGGTGAAAGTAATGAGGTTAAAGAGGCAGGATCTTGATTTGATAAAGCCAAACTGATGAGGTCCAGGGTTAAGAGATTTTCAATGTCCAGATTAATGAAATCAGAGCTAATTTGCTCCATAGCTTTACATATGAGGCTAGTGAGACCAATGGGTCTATAGTTACCAGGGTCTGTGGATGGGCCACCCTTGTATAGTGGCATTATAATGGCTGTTTTCCAGGCTTCAGGAATTTAACCAGTGGAGCGGCTTAGATTAAAGAGTTTGTTGGGGTTCAGAATGGCCATATTTGGCACTGATAATCAAGCAACCTGGTATGTTGTCAGGGCCCATGGATGAAGTATTCTTAATTTTTGAATGGGCTGTGATTTTTTTCATAGTAATTAAAGGGGGTGGCTTGGACTGTGGAACCTGTGGGATAGCTGTAAGTGTGGGTAGAGTAAAATTTGCACTGAATTTGCTAGCTAGGATATTAGCTATTTCCTTTGAGCCAGAGAGAGTCATATTATTGTGGAATAGTTGTGAACAATGTTGGATGTTAGTTCTTAAATTCCTGACATAGTTAAAATACAATCTCAAAGGAAGCACTCAGATCTCCTCAGAACTGGTGGTCAAGGACATTACATACACAAATGCCATAGATATAGCCAACCTGATAGCAGACAGGTTCAATGACAACTTCACCCCTCTGTCCTCCCCCATCAGTCAATCAGGACATCACCAGCACCTGCCCCCTATCCTTCTCCCTAGGGAGCAAGTTATCACTGCCATTTCAAAGCTAAAAATACAGACTCCATGGGACCCAATAACATCCTAGGCTGCATCCTACATGAACTCATGGAGAAACTTGTGGTACCATTAGGCACTCTATTCAACCAAAGCCTGAGTACTTTGCACAAAGGTGGTGCATACACAGATCTAGGAAATTATAGATCCAACAGCCTAACTAGCCTGATCTGCAAGGCCATGGAACGGATTATCATGGACCTCATTAACAAGGACATTGGCAACCTCCAAATACTCAAGCCCACACAGTTTGGTTTTGTCAAGGGAAGGTCATGCCTGTTACTAAAGCCATGGACAAGAGGAAAATGGTGCACACCGCCTACCTTGACCTGACCAAAGCCTTTGATACTATTCCCCGTTCAGGTATAATAGATAAACTTTCTCAACTAGGCATCAATCCATATGTTACCAGATGGGTAGCAAACTGGTTCATTGATAGAACCCACCTAGTCAAAATTGGGGAAGCCACCTCAAGCAGTAGACACATAATGAGAGGTGTACCCCAAGAATCGGTCTTGGGGCCTCTGTTGTTTGGGATATACTTTTCTGAGGTGCAGGCCAAAACCAGTGAGCTGTGGCTGACCAAGTTTGCAGATGACTGCAAGCTGGGTGCTGTCATCAATTTTCCTAGTGATGTGGACATCCTCCAAGAGGATCTCACCCAAACAAATGACTGGTGCCAGAAACATAGCCTCAAACAGAATGCCACAAAATTCATCATCATCCCCTATGGAGAGAGTAATGCCCCCACAAATTATCACAATAACAAGGTCCTAAGCACGCAATCAGTCATGAGGTACTTGGGCACCCAGGTTGATAGCAAACTGACTTTTGACTACCATATTACCTCCATTGTACAGAAAGCTTTCTACATGGCTCACCCTATTAAGGAGGGTATCTCATTCAGGGACAAGGAGGTCATAACATCTCTGTATTCTTCCCTTATATGACCCATTATTGAGTACAACGCCTCTTTTGGCATGTACCTCACAAAGCACATACAGCAGCTGGACAGACCACAGAGGTTCCTCACCAGGAGCATCCAGGGCCTCAACCATCTGCCCTACACAGATAGTCTAAAAGCTCTGTCCCTCTACTCAATCTCATACAGACTCCTCAGAGGAGACCTCTGTCTGGCATACAAAGCAATCTCAGACTCCACCTTGATGGGACTGCTGCACATCTGCAAGTCAAGCTCCACTCGAGTAACCTGCATGCGTGACCTCAGCCTGGTCTGTGACATCAATAGGACTTGTTGGCAGGATAGATTTGTGTCCAGAGACCCCCCTTCTGTGGAATAGACTTCCTCTCCATGTCAAGCAGAGTACCTCATTAACCCTTTTTAAGCACAACCTGGATAACTGGATGGGAAACAGAAAATATACCCCTGGGATTGCACCTGTGTCCCTGCTGGATGAGGCATTGGGTGCTGACTTGACAGAACATGGGTTAATTATCGGCTAAGCTTGTAAAGGCCTCAGGGCCAATAGCCTAGAAACTTCCTATGATTTTATGATGATCCTAATAAAGATTTACAGTTATTTTTGGTTTTATTGGCTATTTTAAGTTCATACACAGCTTTGAGTTTTGTAATGATTCCCTTAAGTTCTTTGTTATTTTGTTTAAGTGTGCTCTTAAAGTAGGTAGAGTGAGATCTCTAATAAGCATTAGCCAGTTTCTTTTCCTTATTATATAATTTATTTATATGAGTATTCCTCCACAGGGGTTTGTTTTTATACTTTTCATTATATTTTGTTATGGATAGGGACTGCCTTATCAATACAACTTTGAAGTGAGAGTAGAAGTCAGAGGCATAGGTAGCAATTTTAGCAATCGGATCCTATTGGAGGATTACAACAGAATTTATTTAAGTCATCAAGTAATTGAAGAAGGTTTGCTTCTTAGGAATACCCAAACAGAGCTAGTTACAGGGCAAGTGCCACCCCTTTCAAAGAAAAAGGTTACTAAATTACAGTCTGATTTAACAAAACATGATGAAACATATAGAGATGTGCAAGACGTGACCATATTTGTAAGGACTGGAGCCAGGATACTGAGGTCCCTAGTAGGATGATTATAGTACTTTGGGAAATAATATGTAAATTATCTCTGGAGTTTTGCTAGTAATTTTACATCTTCCATTCCAAATATTCTCATATATTTCTTTAGAAATTACATTTTCCCTACTAGATATCCCTGATACATCTTCAGTATTGAGTATCATGTTTCAATCCCCACCCATGAATAATAATCCCTGCTTGAAGCTAATTACCTATCCCATAATTCTCTTAAACTCCTTAATAGTAGTTTAAGGTGGAATATAAGTACATATCATTGTGATCCTCTTTCCTTGCCAATAACTCCTTATTACTACCCTTGAGGTCTGTCTTCTTCTCTATTACCATTGGATCTCTTCCTGCAGTTATTCTGTCTTCTGTTTTGTCCCTGATACTCTGATGAATAAGCAATCTGGAATCCTTTCTTTGTCAAATTCACATGCTCGTTTCTGTCTCTGTGTCTTATTTTTTTTTCTCTTCCTTGAATATACACTTCAGGGATGTAGAGGATGTGTTAATTTTGCAGTTTCCACTCATAAGATATTCGATTTCTGTTCAGTCAATAATGCAATGTATTAGTTTGTTTCAAATTTTTCAGAAGCTATTGTCATTTCAAATCCTGTTGCATTATTTTTAGAGGTGAGAATTAGAGTAATATTTTTTTTAAAAAAACTTACTCTTTTTGTAGTCAGTATCAGCAGATGCCTTCTGAGTGCCAGTATGGAAATTATTTCTGGTTATGCTTGCATGTCAGTAGTAAAGCGCTGTTCAGCTTTTACAAAACCATACTGATCTCATCATTGAAACACTTGTGTGACTTTTCCTGAATTTTGGCAGTGGAGTAGTCAGTCGGTTTGTCTACTAAGCTTCACCTTTCCTTTTATGAAAGGATGGTGTATTATGAATGATTGCATAACTTGTTTATAACTTCTTCCAACGTGAATTACTCCATTTTTGGTTTTCACATGCAGAACAAAGATCTGTTCTGTGCCTGTGGTAATGCTGCCATTTGGACTTTTGTTTCACATTATCCTGGCTTTAAAAGGAGGCAGTGAATCTTATGCTAATATACTTCTTGCACCTTTGTTCTGATTTTGCCGTATTCTGTTGGGGGCTCTTAACACTATATTTAGTTATTTCTATACGAATACGAGGGGACACACTGTTCAGAAAAGCACAGCATCTAGTAGTATACCAGGAAACCAACCCATAGCATTCAAGAAGAGTTCAGACTTGAACTACCTAAAAAGAAGAAGCTGAATCAATAGCTGTAGATGCACAGGTTTTCAATTAATAGACCCTTCTCATTAACCCCCTTATTTCCGGAATGTGGACTAGTATTGGTGATGTGTACTAGGAATGATTCTTCACCATGTCACTCAAAATATGAATCGGCTATTTTTAGTAGTTCTGTGTCTGGTAACATTCTGAAAAGTATTGGGGAACCATGGGGAAAAATAGTTAACTTTATTCATGATAAACTGCTAACATTAAAATGTTTCATGAGAACTGTTAAAAAAGTGGATTATATATGTTCATCATTTGTGCTACAATTGAGAAAAGTACAGTTGTGTAAGTAGACTTACTGTAAAAGTAGATGTTCGAATGATCATAGCTGTCATAGCCTTGGCTATATGGGTTATATCCTGCTAAGTATATAACAGCTGACCAGCTTCCAAAGCTTCAGAGTACATTTCATGCACCCAAACTGTCAGGGAGCTCAAGCTGTGCTGACTAAGAGGTAAGTTTGGGCATGAAACCCTTCAGAGTTTTTCTGCCAGCAGAAAGAGGGAGGCTGAGACCTGACAGGACAATGCTAGGAACTACAATAAATGTCCATACCCTCACATAAAAAACACACCAAAAGACAAGGGGGATGGAGGAAGGGAGTGGCTACTGCAGCAGTGATCATTCTAACATCTACTGTTAAGTTAGATAATAAGTTAGATGATGAGGACGATATGGAAGGTGCACAACAGGAGTGGAAAGTGAAGGAGATGATGGATATCCACCATTACCAGCAGCCGAACTACCTGAGGAGTATGCCCAACATTTTCGGAATGAAGCCTCTGCAGAACCACAACAAACTGGTAAGAAAAAGGGCAAAAACGATTGGGGATACAAACAGAGTAGAAACAATGATAGATAGTTTCAAGGCGCAAATAGGACTAAAAAGACAAATGGTACTAATTGTATACAAGGGTTTTCTTCCATTGCAGACAGTTTAGTATTAAATATTTCTGCTTTGTCGGTTCCAAAAGCGTCCGTTTCACTGCTCAATTTGGGATTAAAGATCATTCCAATGGCACTTCCACAGCATCATGTCCTGAAGTGTGAACTGTTTAGGTAGAAAATTGCACTTGTTAGATTTTTTTGAAATGAATAATGTGCCTGTTACAAATGATATTAATAATAGCTTGGATGATTCCTTTTATTCATGTGCTTCAGAAGAGGAAGGTCTGTACAATGAATTTAATAATGCCTACAGTTTGTTTGATACAAATGTTGTTCCTAGTGCTAATGAATTTATACCTCCTTATACTAATCAAAATATTCAATGCTTTATGACCGTGTTAAATCACTGGGTGGAAAGTTTGTTTCATGATTTTTTAGATAAACAGAATGTACAATATAATTTGTGCAAAGAACAGTGGGTTGCTCTTAAACAATTATGTAAAGATTGTAGACTGGTTATCAAGTTAGCTGACAAAGGCAATAAAATTGTAATCATGAACAATATGTAGGGATTTGGTATGCACATTTAAATAATAGTGAAATATATGAGAAATGTGATGTGAAATGTTATTATGTGGCAATGGAAAATTACTTAATTTTGTTGAATAAGGGTGTATGACTATGTTATTTCACTAAATCTGGTTTGGAAAAAAAATTAAAAATTGATAACACATGCATTGTCTTTCTAGCGCTTGCCTAAAATACATGAAGGCATTGAGAATTTATGTGGTAGACCCATTGTTGCTGCTGAGAAATATTTTCTGAGGAATATATACATTTTTCTTTTTGAATTTTTAAAACCCTGGGTAATAAAGACGCCATCATATGTGAAAGACAGTCAAGATTTTCTAAATAAAGTTAAAGATGTAGTTTGGGAAGAAGAAATGTATTGGCTTAGTCTAGATGTCAAAAGTTTATACACTAGCATTAAACACAATAAATCTTTGTTTAAGTTTTTGGGAGATACACCTATGTCCCATTATGTGGTGGAATTATTGTTTTTTTGTTTACAGAATTTTTTTTTAAATTTAATGGGAACATTTTTCATCAGAAACAAGAGACAGCCATAGTGGCTTTTTTTGCCCCCATGTATGCCACCTTGGTCATGGCCAAATTTGAGTTTGACTATATATATAAAAACATATTTTTTTTTATATCTACTGTAGTCAAATACTTCCGATATATCGATTGGATATTTTTGTACAAAGGGGGTTCTAATAATGTTGAAAATTTTATTCAAGATATTCAAGCCAATAATTTTGGTTTAGAATTTGATGGCATCCAGAAGAGTAACCGTATAGTATATTTAGATACACGTCTTATGGAAAATGTGGGTGAGTGAATTGCTACAACTATTCATAGAAAGTTTGATAATATCAAATGTTCATTGTGTTTCACTGTTGCAGTCCTTACAAATGGGTTATCTGGCTCCTGGTAGCTCGCAGTCAGCCTGAATACCAAAGTCCTTGGTATATGACGTCGGCTGCCTCTGGATTAAGCCCGACTCCAGGACGTCAGGTACAAAGACAGGCAGCCGACATCATTTCCTCAGTCTTTCTTGCCATGGAGCCCAAAGCAGAAGCAATTCGCATGAGTGCCGGTCGGCCGATTACCTTCTTTTTGTATTCGACTTATAAAGTTGAAGACATCCTCAGATAAGTACCCCATTGGGGACCCTTTTTTCTTGCTTTAATGAATGTCAGAGAAAATTAACAATGGTCTTGCCTGTGGAAAACAGATTCTGCATCGTGATTTTCATTCATACTGTATTACTTGTTTGGGCCTTGAGCACGATGTCCCAAATTGTGATCTCTATGCTTCTTTCAACCCGCATACCATACGCCGTAGAGCTAAGATTTTATATAAGCACTTCGGAGTTTGGCCTGAGTTTGTCAGTATGGTGTCGTCTGTTTTCCTGACTTCAGATGTTTCTAAGAAGCGCAAGGATAAGGACCGTGACAGGCCTAGGGTTAAATTAACCAATGACTCCTCTGTTAAATTGGTTGTCGGTTCAGCGGTAGCCAGTGAGGTGCTTCCTTTGCCCCTGCAGTCCACGGCTGTTCAGCAGCAGGCATCTTTGGAGGCCTTTGCTGAGCCCTCCATTTTGAAGGCTTCTATTCTGCCTTCGGACCCTCTGCCTGTTGCTACCTCTGATGGATCCAGGGCCGCTAAGCAGGCGCTGGCTTTGGAGTCCTCTTTTCTCTGCCCGGAGACTAGATCCAGACCAATGACCTCGGTTCACACTTCTGCAGTGGCTAGGCCTCCTGAGTCCCTCCGGCTTTCCGGCAGGCCTCCCAGCTGAAAATCTACCCCTAAACAGGTGCCGTCCTCCCCTCACTTGCCTCTGGCTCAGATGTTTAAGATGGCTAGTGATCTCTTGACTCTTATCAGGGGCTGTCAGTCACCTCCTTCTAAGAGGGCTAGGGAATTGTCCCCGGATGTTTTGAATGTCGCAGACTTGGAGGTTTCCAGTGCCTCTGCTGATGAAGAAGGACACACACAGCTTTTTTCTGGTTTTGAGGATTCTGATGCTGAAGACTCTATTCCTTCAGCCTCTCCCCCAGAAGATTTATCATTTGGGGATACTCTGAATACCCTCAGGGAGAATTTCAGATGGGAAAGTCAGGACTACCCTCAGTCTAAGAAGCAGATTAGGGAGTTCTTGGATTTGCCTCAGCATAAGCCTTTGGCTTTTCCTCCAGTTTTGGAAGTTGTTGTTGATGTTTTCATGGAGAATTCTTTGACTCCTAATTCTGTTCTTCCTGCTCCCAGAAAGCCTGACAGGTATTATAGAGTTCCTAATTCTCATCAGTTCCTTTTCAAAAATCCTACTGCTGATCCAGAGATTATTTCTTGGGGCCCTAAGGGTGTTAAGGCCACAGTTGCTAAAAATCCTGTTCCTTCTGACAGGGAATGTAGGGCCTTGGATAGATGAGGTAAAAAGGTTTATATTTTTTCCATCCTGGCTGTTAGGTCTGTTAATTGTCTCTTTCATATGCTTAAGTATCAGCAGCATGCTTTGGAGGCCATTAAGGCTAAAATTGTTGGTGTTCCTTCCCTGATGGAGAATAAGGACATGCAAGACTTTTTGAATTCTGCCACTCTGGTTACAAAACATTCTCTTCATTGTGGTTTTGACACTTTGGAGGCTTCTTGCAGAGTAGCGGCCAGTGGTTCTGTTATCAGAAGACATGCTTGGCTCAGGGAACAGCCCCTTTCTGAACCTGTAAAATCTAAATTACTGGATGTGACCTTGCATAAGGACAATCTTTTTGGAAGCAAAGCAGAAGAGGTATTGAAGAAGTTGGAGGATAAAGCTAAGTCTATGCAAACTGTTAAGGACTTCCTGCAAGTTCAGCCTCCTAGTTTTAGCAGGCATTACCCTTCTAAGAGTTGGACTTTTCCTGACCCCAGTAAACAGTCACACTAGATCTAGGGGCTACAGGTCTTCCAGGGGGCAGACTTCCACCCCTCAAAAGGCTAAACACTGACAGGCTTCATCTTCAAAATCTGGGAGTTCTAAGTAGACTTCCCAAAGCAAACATTCTCAATGACTCCGGCCTTCCCCTGCTTACCTCTGTGGGCCCAGGGTTTCCTTTGGGGGGAAGGTTAGCCATTTTTGCAGATGTCTGCTGCACTATCATGGATGACAAATGGGTGCTAAAAATAGTATCCCAAGGCTACAAATTCTCCTTTCACACCTACCTGGTCCTCCAAGGATACCCAAATATTCCCCCACATCAAAGGGCAGAAGCAGAAAAACAAGTTTCTTCCTTGCTAAACCTGGGAGTAATAGTATCAGTTCCTGCACTACGTATAGGCCAGGATTTTTACTCAAGACTTTTCCTGGTCCCCAAAAAAGGGGGCACCTGGCACCCTTTTCTGGATTTGTCCATTCTAAACACCTTTCTGGTGATCCCCAAATTCAAAATGCTCACTCCTCAGCAGTTGCTGCCAATGCTGGCCAAGGATTCCTGGCTGGTGACTTTGGATCTAAAAGAAGCTTACTTGCACATCCCTATAAGGGAAAGCTGCAGGCAGTTCCTTCGTTTCAAGGCAGGGAACAGGCACTTCCAATTCTCAGCACTGCCCTTTGGCTTATCTACTGCTCCCAGAGTTTTTACAAAATGTCTGGCTCCAGTCAAAGAAACATTCAAATTTACCCTTACTTGGACGATTGCCTTGTTTAAGCAAATTCTCCAGAGCAACTTCTAAAGGATTTGGACATTGTAAAGAACCTTCTCACCTCTTTGGGCTACACAATCAACAAAAAGAAGTCAAACTTGGTACCCTCCAGGAGATTGTATTCCTGGGAGCGAGTCTGAACACAGCCACCCAGATGGTATCTCTTCCTCAAGAGAAACAGATGGATCTTTCAAATTACTTCAAGAACTTGGTGAGCATGACCCAGCTCTCTACAAGGCAATTCCTGCAAGCCCTGGGGTTCATGGATTCATGTATTCTGATGATTCCATATGCTAGACTGCATATGAGGAAAATACAATGGTACCTCAAAAACCTTTGGTGTCGTCACACTCAGGACTTGGACTTGATTCTTCCTCTGATTCCCTGCCTGCAGACAGAGTTCCTTTGGTGGGCAACGGCCTGTGCACAGAACAAAGGCCTACCTTTCTGTCCACCTCCTTCCAACCAGACTCTCACCACAGATGCCTCGGACTATGCTTGGGGAGCACATTTAGAGGGCACATGCATTTAGGGAGCTTGGAGCTATCAACAAGCTCAATTGCACATAAATCTGAAGGAAATTATGGCAGTTCAGCAGACCTTGATGGCTTTCAAGCATCTTCTCTCTCCTGGTACTCTTCTAGTCAGGACAGACAACACTACAATCATGTGGTACATCAACAAGCAGGGAGGGACTCACTCTTACCCCCTGTGCAGACAAAGCAAGAGACTATGGTCCATGGCAGCTTCTCTGAGCATTCATCTGATAGCCCATCATCTGATAGCCCAGTTTCTTCCAGGAAGGCTCAACACCTTGGCAGACAGGTTGAGCAGGCATGTCCTGGATCCTCACAAGTGGCAACTAAACAAGACCATCTATCATTGCATTATTCAGCATTGGGGGACTCCCCAGGTGGATCTCTTTTCCTCTCCAACCAACCATCTTCTTCCAACCTTTTGCACCAGGGATCATCACTACAAGGCTTGGAAAGTGAATGCTGTATCCTTCCCCTGGACACAGCTATTGGTCTGTGCCTTCCTTCCCCTGCCTCTTCTTCCCAGAGTGCTGTTAAAGATAAGGGATGAAAAACCAAGGGCCATCATCATAGCCCCAGACTGGCCCAGGCAGCAATGGCATCCACATCTTCGTAGTCTCTCCAGGTCTCAGTCTTGGCATCTTACCCTGATACCAAATCTCTTGGTTCAGGACGGGGGAGAGATTATACATCCTCACCCTCAGACTCTGCATTTGACTGCCTAGCTCATAATTTAAACCTTTCTCAACAGGTAGTTCAGGTCCTTTGTGAGGCCAGGAGTCCTAGTACTAGGAAATCTTATGCAGATAAGTGGAAAAGGTTCTCCATTTGGGTGCAGACTAGAGGAGAAGACCCATCTCAACCTACTCTTCCTCTAATTCTTGATTACCTGGCAGGTTTACTTAATAGGGGACTTTCCTTCTATTAAGATTTAGGCTTCAGCTATTTCTGCTCACTGTTCCTTTGAACAACCCATTTTCTCTCATCCCTGATGAAACAGTTCCTCAGATGAGTTAGCAAATGTCCTTCAAGGATGCATCTGCAGTCATAACATATGGGTTGGCCTGCCTCAGGCAGCCCTTCGGTCGGCCGGATTCCAAAGTCTGGGTCTGGCCTCGGCTGATGTCGCACTTTCCCCGACGTCAGAGCGTCTGGGGTATAAAAACATCAGCCAACGCCATCTTCCTCAGTCTTTCTTGCCACGCGGTGCCCGAAGCAGAAGCAGTTCACAAGTGCCGGTCGGCCAGCTCCTTTGATTCAGCTACCGAAGACTTCGAAAAAGCTAAGTACCCCATTGGGGACTCTTTCTTGCCTCAGCCGATGTCAGATAAAGTGAATAATTGTTTAACTTGTGGGAAACAAATACCTCATAAGGATTTCCACTCTTACTGCCTCCCTTGCTTAGGCCCGGACCACGACGTCTCGGCCTGCTCTGCCTTCAACCGACGAACGCTTAGGCGTCGGTCGGAGTTTGCAGAGGAATATTTTGGGGCTAACTTTGCGTATATAATGCCGTCGGAGACTCCGACTTCCCATGTAGTTAAAAAACGGAAGGACAAGGACCGACCCTCACGGCCTGCGGTTTCGGCTGAAACCTCGGTCAGGCCTACCGCGAGTGTCTCGGTTTCGGCTGAAACCAAGTCCTTGGTGCTTCCTGTTGCCAAAACCTTACAACCGACTTCCTCGGCCTCGGAGGCTCTGGCCGAGTCGGTTATTGAACTACCTACGGAAACCGGTGTCCAGGACATGACTGACACCATTCATTTAGACAAGTCCACCCCTGCACGTGGTGCAGCCAGACCCCCTGCATCCATGTCCATTAAGGCCTTCTCTAGGGCTAAAGCTGCCAAACTTGCCAAAGCTTTGCCTCCCAAGTCTACCTCTCAGAGGCCTTCTACCAGCACTCAAATTCTCAGCCTAGCAGAGGATCTAATCTCCTTAATTAGAGGTTCTCAACCTCACCCAGACATGGGCTCTCTTCCACCTCCAGACAAAAGGCCCAGGGTTGAGCCCTCTGACCCCCACTCTTCAGATGAGTCTATGGATGAATCTGTGTTGTCAGAGCACCAGCAGGAGGCTTATTCGGCCTAGGAGGATTCTGATGCTGAAGAATCTATTCCTTCGGCCTCCCCTCCTGAAGAGTTTTCATTTGGTGAGACACTGCATTCTATGAGAGAACATTTCCAATGGCAGGGCCAGGAATTTTCTGATTCCAGAAAAAGATTAAGGACCTTTTTGCATTTACCTCAGCATAGGCCTTTGGCTATACCTCCTGTTTTGAATGTTATTGATGATGTGTACTCTGATGCTAGTACAGCCCCTGATTCTCTCCCTCCGGCTCCTGCCAAACCTGATAGGTACTACAGGGTCCCGGATTCTCATTTTCACCTGTACAAGGCCCACACTGCCGACCCAGAAACCATTTCACAGGGCCCAAAAGGGGTTGCAGCTGCCACTGCTAAAAATCCTTTACCTTCTGAAAGGGAATCTAGAGCTTTAGAGCGATGGGGAAAGAAAGTTTATACTTCTGCAACTCTTTCTATGAGGGCATTAAATTGTCAATTCCATATGATTCAGTACCAAGAGTATTTGTTAGATGAATTGTATAAGAAGCTTTCCTCCTCTGAGCCCCTTGACCGTAAATCTCTTCAGGATCTGGTACATAACTCACAGCAGGTTAGCAACCATTTTTTGCAATGTGGTTATGATGCACTGGAAGCTTCATGTAGGTCAGCAATGACTGGGGCTGTTATACGAAGGCATGCCTGGTTGAAGGAACAATCTCTACCAGACCATGTTAAAGCTAAGCTCCTGGATGCTCCAATGGATAAACAAAAATTATTTGGTTCCACGGCCCAGGAGGTCTTAAAGAAGTTTGAAGAAAAGGCAAAATCTGTGCAAACAGTCAAGGACTTTCTGCAGGTACAACCACCGAGATTCAGCAGAAATTGGCCTACTAAGAATTGGTCCTTTCCGGACTCAGACAGATCACAGAGAGGCAGGAACAGGCGTACCAGAGGTAGAGGGCAAGCTAGAGGCCACTACAGAGGCCGTCAGTGGCAACCACCCAGCCATAGAGGTAGTGCAGGAACAGCAACAACAACTGCTACACCAGGACAAACACAATGACTTATTTTTGACTCCGCCAACCCGGGCTCAATTAGAAGCACCATTGGGCGGAAAGCTTTCTTTATTTTCAGAAAATTGGCATTACATTACAAGGGACTCATGGACACTGCAAATAATAGACAAAGGATACAGGTTCCATTTCCACACATTGCCAAAAAGAAAAGGAATGCCAGACCTGCCACCAAATCAGAGGGCAGAGGCTTTGAAACAAATCAGCAAATTACTGCAAATGAAAGCCATAGAGAAGGTTCCTCTCTCAGAACAAGGCCAAGGTTTCTATTCAAGGTTATTCCTTGTTCCAAGGAAAGAAAATCAATGGAGGCCTATTCTAGATCTGTCCGCACTGAACACTTACCTCATTGTGCCAAAATTCAAGATGCTGACCCTACAGCAGCTTCTTCCCATGCTGGGCAAGGAGTCTTGGCTGGTGACTCTAGATCTCAAGGAGGCATACCTGCATGTCCCCATTCGACAAAGTTGCAGAAGACACCTCAGATTTCTTGCAGGATCAGAGCATTATCAATTCTCAGCATTGCCCTTTGGCTTATCTACTGTGCCCAGAGTATTCACGAAATGCCTGGCATCAGTAATTGCACACTGCAGACTTCAGGGGATTCAAATCTACCGATATCTGGACGACTGCTTGATACAAGCGGACAGCAAGACAAATTTGTTAAAGGACTTGGACTATGCCATCCAGCTATTACAGGCCTTGGGATACACAGTCAACATCCAAAAATCAAGTCTTGTACCATCCCAAAGGATAACCTTTTAGGGTGCAGATCTAGATACAACCACCCAGATGGCCTTTCTCACAGAAGAAAAACAGAAACAACTTCCAGATTACTTCAAAAATCTGACAAGACAAACTCAGCTAACTGCAAGGAAGATCCTGCAGGCCCTGGGTTTCATGGCATCCTGCATAATACTAATTCCACAAACCAGGCTACATATGAGAAGATTGCAATGGTACCTAAGGAGTGTATGGACTCAGTACAGTCACAGCTTAGAAACTCTGATTCCAATCATACCTTGCCTTCAAAAGGAATTCCTGTGGTGGGCTCAAGCCTGCCAGACCAACAGAGGGTTGCCTTTCTTCAAACCAAAAGCAAGCCAAACCATCACCACAGACACTTCAGACCGAGGTTGGGGAGCGCACATGGAGGACAGATGTATCCAAGGGCTATGGTGTCAAGGACAGCTGCAAATGCACATAAACCAAAAGGAAATGCTGGCAGTGATACATGCAATCGAGGCTTTCAAGCCTTTCCTTCAACAAGGTCACCTGCTAATAAGGACAGACAACACCACAGTTATGTGGTACATAAACAAGCAAGGAGGCATGCACTCCTACCCTCTATGCAGACTGGCTATGAATCTATGGGATCTTTGTTTGAAACACAATATACAACTGCAGGCCCAGTTCGTGCCAGGGAAAGACAATACTCTGGCAGACAGCTTAAGCAGAACTACCATGGATGCACATGAGTGGATGCTGCACCCAGACATCTTCTTACTCATAACACAGACATGGGGAAGGCCCAAGATAGATCTGTTCGCCTCACCCCACAATCATCAACTGAAGATTTTTTGCACAAGGACATACCATCCACAAGCATGGAAGGTGGACTCTCTCTCATTCAGCTGGAAAGCCCGAAAAGTCTATGCTTTCCCACCAATCCCATTAATGTCCAAGGTTTTACTGAAGATCAGGGCAGAACAGCCAAAAGTGATTCTGATAGCTCCAGACTGGCCAAGGCAGTATTGGTACCCACTGTTGAAGAGCTTGTCACAGACGAAACCGTGGCCTCTCCCATTATGGCCTCTTCTTCTGACGCAGAACAATTACAAGATCCTGCATCCCAACCTAAAGACCTTGCAGCTAACTGCCTGGAGAATACCATGACTCCTTCCCAGGACAGCTTATCCCAGAGGGTAAAGGACATTATTATGGAAGCTCGCCGCCCTTCCACAAGGAAGGCATACTCATCAAAATGGAAAAGATTTCTCATTTGGAACACAACAAAAGGCCTTGATGCGACAGTGATGAACATGTCACATATACTGGAATACTTAGCAGAATTGTTCCACAATGGCCTGTCTTATTCTTCCATTAAAATACATGCCTCAGCAATTTCAGCAGAATACAATGTAAATCCTCCTGTCTGCTCGCATCCTCTCTTAAGACAATTTCTCAGAGGAATCAAAAACATCAAACCTCCAAGGAGACCACCTTTACCTACTTGGGACCTTAACTTTGTGCTGGAAAAGCTAACACTTCCTCCATTTGAACCAGCAGCATCTTCTATCCTGGAAAACTGCATTCCTTCTGGCCATAACTTCAGCAAGAAGAGTATCTGAGTTACAAGCTTTAATGGCAGTGCAGCCATTTCTTATTTTTCATCAGGACAGAGTTTCATTAAGAACCAACCCAACTTTCATGCCAAAGGTGGTATCTAGAGTATCCTTGAACCAAGCAATTCATTTGCCTACTTTCTTCCCAAATCCACAAAATAAAGGGGAGAAACTTCTACACACTCTGGATATACACAGACAATTACGCTACTATTTGGACAGAACTAAAAGTTACAGAAAGACTGACCAACTGTTTGTAGCTTATGCTGCTGGGACACAAGGAAAAGCAATTTCCAAACAGACAATCTCAAAATGGATAGGAAATTGCATTCCCTTTTGCTACTCCTTTCATGGAAAGACTGTTCCTGTGAATATTAGGCCTCATTCCACGAGAGCCACAGCCACCACTACAGCCTTCCTAAGAGGGGTGGCTACCAAGGACATTTTAGAAGCTGCTACATGGAGCTCCTTGCATACTTTTGCCAAGCATTACAATCTACCCTTATACTCCAGATCCAGAGCAGGTTTTGCTACTGCAGTCCTGCAGGGTCTCTTAACTACACCATCATTTTCTTAGTGCCTGCACCCCCAGATTGGCTATGGTATTCTACCCATATGTTATGACTGCAGATGCATCCTTGAAGGGTATAGTACAGTTTTGTACCTACCATAAATGTAGCTGTCTGATAGGTATGTATCTGCAGTCAGGTTTACCCTCCCTCCTTCCCCTCTGTGGTATTCCTAGGGTACTTACCCCTTCATTAGCTAGCTGGGGGAATCTGTTATGGTGTATTTGTTTGTATATATATATATATATATATATATATATATATATATGTATATATGTTTGCATTATGTTTGGAATTTTTTGGCATTTTATCCAAATTTAGCCTTCATAGAGGGCATCTGGCATCTGGGGCAAGAAAAACTGAGGAAGATGGCGTCGGCTGATGCTTTTATATCCCAGGTGCTCTGACGTCGGGGAAAGTGTGACACCAGCCGAGGCCAGACCCAGACTTTGGAATCCGGCCGACCGAAGGGCTGCCTGAGGCAGGACAACCCATATGTTATGACTGCTGATGCATACCTATCGGACATCTACATTTATGGTAGGTACAAAACTGTACTTTTGAAACCTTCCAGAAGGGCACCTACTCCTGCTTGGGATCTTAATTTTGTGCTTGAGAAACTTACTCTGCCTCCCTATGAGCCTGCTGCCTCAGCAGATTTGAAGTTTATCTCCTGGAAAACTGCATTTCCTTTGGCCATTACTTCAGCTAGAAGAGTGTCTGAGCTGCAGGCCTTAATGGCAGTAGAGCCTTTTATTACTTTCCATGTGGATCAGGTTTCTCTTCAGACTAATCCTTCTTTTATGCCTAAGGTAGTTCCTAGCCTGGCTCTCAACCAGTCTATCCACCTGCCTACCTTCTTTCCTAATCCTCAGAATAGAGGAGAAAGGTTGCTGCATTCACTGGATGTGCATAGGCAAGTTAGATTTTACCTGGACAGGACTAAACCTTTTCAAAAGTCAGATCAGTTGTAGGTCAGTTTTGCTCCTGGAGCCCAGGGCAAGGCTATTTCTAAACAGACTTTCTAAATGGATTGCTCATTGTATTCACTTTTGTTACTTACAGCATGGTAAGGTTCCTCCTCAGGGATTAGGACTCATTCTACTAGAGCTACCTCTACCTCAGCAGCTTTTCTTAGAGGTGTACCTACTAAGGACATCCTGGAAGCAGCTGCCTGGACTTCTGTCCACACTTTCACCAAACTTTACAATTTGCCCTTGTTTTCTAACTCCAGGGCTGGTTTTGCCACTGCAGTGTTGCACGGCATTCTTACCAACCATTAATCAGTGGTGTTCCTCCTCCCTTTTTGTTTTTTTACTGGGCTTTGGGAATCAACCCATTTGTAAGGACTGCAACGGTGAAACATGATGTACATAGCACAGTTGTGTACACATCATAAATGTACATGTTTGAGTGTATTCACTGTTGCAGTCCCAGTTTCCCTCCTTTCCATACCCTTTTTTTCTTAGGGCAAAGACTGGATTTTTTTTCTTTACCTGATCTTACCTTTTTTTGCTGGCTCCTGACATTTATGGCAAGAAAAACTGAGGAAATGACATCAGCTGCCTGCCTTTGTACCTGACGACCTGGTATCAGGCTTAATCCGGAGGTAGCCAACATCATATACCAAGGACTTTCATATTCTGGCCAACTGCGGGCTACCGGGAGCTGGATAACCCATTTGTAAGGACTGCAACAGTGAATACACTCAAACGTCTACATTTATGGTAAGTGTACACAACTGTACTGTCTTTCTTATATGGTAGCAGTTGTCATCCCCCACATTTGATTTCTATGATACCATAAAATGCATTTTTACGTATAGAACAACTATGTAGTTCAGAGAAAGTCTTATATGAAGAAATATGTAAAATAACTGAAATGTTCATCAAAAGAGGATATGATAGAGACGGGGGTATTAATGCTGGATGTAAAGTATTGAATAAACATTATGGAATAGTTTCTAGGGAAGGTAATGTTGGAAGTAGTTGTGAAAGAAATGTAATAAATATTATATAAATAGGGGTAGTCAGGGTAGAGAGGTCTATTTTGTGACTACCTATAATATTTTGACTGAACAAATTATTAGTGAAGTTAATGATTACTGCCCAATATTATTGAAGGATAAAATCTGGTAAAAGTGTTGCAACATATGATGTATGAATATATAAGAGAGGGAGAAATCTGGCAGACATGTTGGTACACAGAGTTTATTCCACCTACTGTTCCTTTATATAATGATGTATTTTTTAAGAAAGGAAGATTCATTTGTAATAAATGTTCTATTTGTAAACATATAGTAAGGAAGCTTAATGTTGTTA
Organism: Protopterus annectens; assembly: GCF_019279795.1. Lineage (NCBI taxonomy): Eukaryota > Metazoa > Chordata > Ceratodontiformes > Protopteridae > Protopterus > Protopterus annectens. The sequence continues at coordinate 1,409,179,611 of NC_056735.1, forward strand.
GAATGGATTTTTACCCAAATGGAATTTATAATTGCAATACTGCAAATGTTTATATATATATATATATATATATATATATATATATATATATATATATATATATATATAATGTTAAGATGTGATTGTAAATTATATGATGTGGGAGAAACAGCATGTGTGCAGGAACACATTAGGGACATGAAAATATGAGAATGGATAGTCCTTTGGGTGCACATTTTAAGAATTTTCATGCAGCTAATCCAGATTGCCTGACAACTATTTTGGAACAAGTTAATCTTTCTATAGGGGAATGTGTTGACATTAAAAACAAATTATTACATAAAGAAACATTGTTAATTTTAAAATATAACACTCTAGATCCTAATGGCTTAAATAAGGAATGTAACTGGAGGTTTGTTATTAGATGATTGAGTGTTAATTGTTTTACTGAATTTATTTAAATGGATGTGCACTCAGTGTTTGTTACTCTTGGAAGGCTAGTTTTATGCCGTAGCACTAAGTGTGGTAATACATTTTTAGTCTCATCTGTGACCTGTGATTGTTTTTTTTATTATGATAAGTTTACTTGCACAACTGTATTAGTTTCATCATATTGATCACTGCTGCAGTAGCCTTAGTTATATGAATAGATTATGATAGCTAACTACACTTGGGAAGTAGAAGTAGTGTCCAGGTGCCCCTAGAGAATGATCCTAGCAAACCTGATCTGGACCTAGAGATGGAATCAAGCTTACAGTGCTTTGTAAAAGTATGTACAAAGGACCACATAGCAGCTTCTAGAGTACTTCTAGAATCCAACCCTTTCCAAAAAGCCATAAATGAAGCCAAGGCCTTGGTATAGTGGCCATGACCCAGCTTAGATTAGTTTTCTTATAGTGAATATAGCAAAAGTAATAGCCTTAGACAACCCTTTGGAAATAATCTGTTTTTGACACTGGTTGTCCTTCCTTTCTTCCAGAAGAAATGAAAAATTCATCCACAGATCTGAAAGATTTAGTTCTGTCAAAATAGTATCTGAGTTAACATTAACAAAACCGTGATGATGCAGAGAGGGAACCAGAAAGTAAAAAAAATACCACTGTTGTTGGTAGATCTTGATGCAGAGAAAGCATTTGACAGAGTAAGCTGAGACTTTATGAGCAGGGCAATGGAAGCATTTGCATTCCCTGATAAAATTATAAGGTTGATTTGGAGGATATATGAGGGACTGGAGATGAAAATTAAAGTGGGTGGTGTCCTGTCTGATAATCTCTGCTTGAGCAGAGGAACCAGGCAGGGGTGTTCTCTCTCTCCCCTTTGTTATTTGCATTATATTTAGAACCATTGGCAAAGAAAATAAGGGACTTAGAAATTCAAGAATTTAATCAGTATGGTAGTCAAGGAAAGCTTGCTCTATTTGAGGTGACATTATTTTATAACTGACAAAACCAGAAAGAGACATTACAGTGATATGGAACATATTCAGACAGTTTCAAATCTTTTCGTGATGCAAAATTAATGAAGCTAAAACCGGGACAATAGAGGTAAATGATGTACCCACATACAAATTGGTTCAGCAATTTCCATACTTATGGGGACATGATCAAATGAAGTATTTAGGAGTATGGATTAAAACAATTCTAGTTTGGCAGCTAAGGATACGTGCAAGAGACTAAACAAAAGATAATACAAAAACTAAGAAAATGGAAGCTCTATTATATAGATATGAATAGTAAGATGCACACAGTTAAATGCTTTTAGTCCCTTTAATCTTATGCACAGGTTGAGCATATTTTTATCAACCAGAGGAGAAGATGTGGATAGCAATTAATAAAGAGCTGAAGGATTTTATCTGGGAGGGGAAGATGGCAAGAGTCAAGTGGGATAAGCTTATTCTTCCAACAGAACAGGGCAGATTGGGATTACCCAATTTGAAGGAGTATTTCAGAGCAACATATTTAAAGCTCTTATGAAAAGCACAAGCAGAAAACTACAATTCAAAGTGGAAAGAGATGATGATGATGATGACACAGGAGAGAAGCTCAAGAAACAAGGAGAGATTGGGATTTTGGATGCAGACCTTTAAGGAGAATAATAATCATAGAGAATATTATATTCATAAAGTAGCAGAAAGTATACTAAGAACTAAGCCAACAGAGGAATGGAGGAAGGAGATTCTGACAATAGAGTTGACTGTAATTAGGGATACAGACAATAGGTAAGAGAGGGCTGGAATTTATTGGAGAAAACCGACAAAGGAACCAAGGTATTGGGAGCAAATAACTAGAGATTGTAAGGTAATAGAATTGGAGGATGCCAAGATCTTATTTGGACTGCAGGTTGAAGAAGGTCATAAATGCAATGCACAAAGTCAAAATAGTTCATACTGCCTACCTCAACCTGGCCAAGGCACTTGACATAATACCCCCACTCAGGCATTGTAGAAAAGCTCACCAAACTAGGTATAATCCACTACATCACCCACTGGATAGCCAGCTGGCTTACTGACAAAACCCAAGAGGTTAGAATAGGGGAGTCTTCCTCCACAAAAAGGTAGATTAAAAGTGGAGTGCCTCAGGCCTCAGTGCTGGAGCTGTTCCTGTTTGGTATTTTCTCTGAGGTCAGTGCTAACATCAAGGGTCTCTGGCTAAGCATGTTTGCAGATTATTGCAAATTGGGTGCAGTAATTGAACTGCCCCAAGACACAAATATCCTCTAACACAAATATCCTCTAAGAAGGCCTGGCACAGGCTAATAACAGGTGCCAGAGTGATGGTCTGAAGCTCAATGTCAAAAAGTGAATCATAGTGTATTTTGGAAAGAAGGCCACTCCAGCAAATTGCTACATTGACAATATACTCCTAAGAGTAGACTGTGTAGTCAGGGATTAATTACTATCCACAATTTCTTCTCTGGTTGATAAAAATATGCTCAACCTGTGCGTAAGATTAAAGGGACTAAAAGTATTTAACTGCGTGCATCTTACTATTGATATCTATATAATAGAGCTTCCATTTTCTTAATTTTTGTATTATCTTTTGTTTAGTCTCTTGCACGTATCCTTAGCTGCCATGTAGACAGTGATTTGGCATTTGATCATCATGTGTCTACTGTAGTGAGGAAATAATTCTATACTGCACAACCTATAAGCAGGGGTATGGCATCTAGATTGAAACATGCCATTGTTCCAGTGTACTCTGCTCTAATAAGACCAATCATTGAGTACAACGACCCCTTCAGTATGTACCTGGTCAGCCATATGCAACAACTGGAGCACCCTCAGTTTCCTCACAAAAGAATATATGGTGCGGAAAATAAGTCTTATGCAGACCACATCAAAGCCTTGTCCATATGTTCAGTCTCTTCCAGGCTGCTGAGCGGTGACCCATGCCTAGCCTACAAAGCATCCTCCAGTCCATCTCTAATGGAACTATTGCACATTCATAAAACAACATCAGGAACACCTGATCCATGGCTCTAGACTTTGCCTGCAACATAAATAGGACATACAGGGGAGACAGGCATGTTTCTCAGAGGCCCCCCACTTTCTATGGAACAAGCTTCCCATCCATGTGAAGCACAGTTTATCCCAGCACATGCTCAAAAAAACTTGTATCAGTGGATGGGAAACCATAAGATACCCCTGGTCTGGCACCTATTGTCTCTTAGAGAGACAGGAAGTTTGCAAATGCCCTGTCAACTATACCCCCACAGAACCCTTGGGAACCAAAACCTATCAGATTTTACTGGGAAGCATGGCTAGGCTTAAAAAAGCCCCTTAGGTCTGTAGAATAGTATTCTACTATATTGTTATGACTGCACTGACTACTCCCTTGGAATTAGTCAGTGTTGTTAGTATGGAGAACCAAACTAGACAGTCTGTTAACAAAGTGTATGGTATTACTGTGAGAAATATTGACATAATGTCCATGTGTTTTGACCACTATCCACCAATGATATTGTTGTTTTGTCTAGACATTTTGAAAGCTGTCCACCAATTATTAGGATCCTTTTTCTAGATGTGTTGAGTACAGGCCTTTTAGATATGCTTCCAGTGTACCTTTACTGTATGTCAAAGTTTGCTGAAATAATGTACTAGTCGCTCTGGTAGGCTTACAGCCAATATACATGGACTGTTGACTGTATTTTTGCTTTTCTGTACTGTTTGCAAAGTACATAGTTGTGCTGAATGTGTTGCTCCATTGCCTTTTTCAGTCAGTGTACTATGACACAAATGCCCATAAGCTTTGATCTCTGTCCAACAATTATTTTGTTGCTTTGTTTAGATTTGTGTAGCACAGGCCTTCTAGGTATGCATCCGGCATACATGTACTCTCTCAATTTTTGCAAAGTGAATGTAATGGCCACTCTGTTAGCTTATGGTCAGTATACTTGGACTTTAAAGCTAGGTTACCCATACTGTCAGCAAAATGCAGCTATGCTAAATGTTTTCCATTATGTTTTTAAGTAACTTGGAGTACTACTGAAACAAATGGCCATATGTTTTGACCTCTGTTTTGATGTCTAGGCAGAGCCAACAGATATTCATATTTCAGTAATAAAATATGTACATTAGCATAATTATATTTCTGTACATATCCCTTGCATTCTGCACTTGGATTGGTTGCAATTCAGTATTTCACAAGCTAAGTTGCTAGACAGGTCACCAATAGCTCCTTCAGACATCCGAACTATAATATTCGCAAAGCTTGACCCAACCATGGCAATGTCGAGCCTTCCATAGTAAACTGGCATATGCTCATAATTATATTAACTTGAACTGGAGGGTATTTACATAGCACTCCATAATATCAAATGAAAGCTTGCATAATTCTTAAAAAATTGTCACTAATATTACAGGTTCATAACCACTGGGGCCTTTATAAGCCTAGTCAAGCTTCCCAATTGTATTCCACAAGTTTGTGTGTCTTAGAGGTTATTTTAAGGGGTATATGTAAACTAGGGCAAGATTTACAGGCTGCCTGTCTCCACTTGAGACTTAGGTGCTAGACCCAGGGTGTATTTCCAATTTCCCATCCACTAGTCCATGTTTCTCTTGAATAGGGTTAGAGAAGGGATCTACTTCACATAGATGGGAAGTATGTTCCAGAGAAGGGGAATTCTCTGAGACACATACCTGTCCCTCCAACATGTCCTGTTTATGTCACAAGCAAAGTTTAAATCCCTAGATTAAGTAATTCTGATACTATTAATTTTGCAGATATGCAAACAGTCTATTAGAGTGGGATCCAATGATGCCTTGTATGCCACTCATAGATTGTCTGTCAACAGTCTGTGGAGATGGGGCTTTGAGGTGATCTGCATAGGACATGCTGTTTTTGCTCTGTATTCTTTTTGTGAGGAATCTCTTTGGACGTTGCAGTTGTTGCATATGCCTGGTCAAATACATACCAAAGGGGGTATTGTACTACCAGATGGCAGACATTTATTGTTCAGTACTAAAATGTGTATATTAGCATAACTGTCATATTTCTATACTTATCTCTGCCACTGTGCACTTGGATGGGTTGTGATTCAGTATTTCTCATGCCAAGTCACCCAGAGGTCATGAATGGGTCTGTACACCAGTGTGGTACTTGGTACCATAAAAATTGAGTTGTTTTCCCTGGAAATATTATGACTCTGTGGCATATGCTCATAATTATATTAATAACTTGATTTAGAGGGTGTTTACATGGTACTTCATGGTATCAATTGAAAGCAATGCTGAAAAATAAATTGCACTGATATTTGGTGCCTAACTAGCACTGCATGGAAGATATTTACATTTATTTCTCCATTAAATTTACAGATATGCATGCCATTCATAATTATGTAAATACCTCAGAAATTGAGTGACATCTACAAAACTAGTCTGCAGCAAAATGAAGATCAAATCTGCCCAAGCAAAAGTCGCATTGATAATTAGGGTCTGTCTACTATGATTACATGGTTGCAGAGACATTAATAGTTGTTTGCATAACTATAAGTAAATAACTATCTATATAGGTTCATAGGGTCATAGAAGGTTACTAGGCCAATGGACATAGAGCCCTCACAAGCCTAGCTATACTTATGCTGAGTTACCCCAATTGTCGGTGGTTAGGAGAATGAACTTCGCAAAGTTAAGGGTCTATGGTAGTTAATACTGACTACTTCTGTCCAGGAGATACATAGGCACCACCCCCGGAGTGAATTTGTGGTCACCCATCCATTGATCTAGGTTGCATTTGAAGAATGTCAGGGAGGGTCTCTGTTTCACATGAATTGGAAGCTTGTTCCAGGGAAGTGGCAGTTTCTGGGAGATGTATCAGTGTCTCCAGCATAACCTGTTCATGTCAGACGCTAGGTTAAGATTCCTGGAGTGAGTAACCCTGCTGCATTTTGTTATGAATGTGTAGCATTTCCATCAGGGCGGGGTCAGGGACTGCCCTGTAAGCTAGGCACATATCACCTCAAGAGACAGAATACAATGACAGGGCTTTCAGTCCTTCTGTGTAAGACTTGTTTTGTGTACTCTGTAATTTTCTGGTGAGAAACCTCTATGGTCTCTCCAATTGTTGCAGATGTCTGGTGAGGTATATCCAAAAAGGAGCATTGTACTCCATTATTGATCTGATGAGGGCTGAATATAATGGAATTATAACATCCTTAGATCTAGATGCAACACCTTTACTTATAAGATGTGCCACATGGAAGGATTTCCTTACTACTGTGGATAAGTGGTGGTCAAAGTTCAAATTGCTATCAACCTGTGTACCCAGATCATGTACCACAGGATCTATACTTAGGGGGATGCTGTCTATAATGTAATTACCAGGGATGTCATCATTCTCAAACAAAATAATAATGCATATTTTTGGATAGCTGAGCTTAGGCATAGGCCAACTAGGCAGCTGCCTAGAGCGCTGCTCTAGCAGGGGTGCTTTTTCAGTAATCTGGATGATGTAGGTAGACCAGGATGGGGGCACAGGGTGGTGTTGGGAGCACTGTGGAGACCTTTTGCCTAGAGCACCAGTTGACTAAAGGCCGGTCCTGTGGCTTTGGCACCAAACATTTGGCTGTGTTAACTCTGTCTGCAGTATATTAACATCATTGGGGACTCCATGATTGCTCCCAATTTGCAATAGTGAACTTGGTCAGCCACAGGCTGTCCAAGTTTGCCTGAACTTCTGAGAAATAAATTCTGAACAGTAACAGGTCCAGCACAGAACACTGTGGTACACCACTGGTAACTGATTTTTTGCTAGAGGTGAAGTCGCCCACTTTGACAGTATGTGTCCTGTCGGTGCGCCAGTTGGATACCCATCTGGTAATGTTGGGGTTAATTCCCAATTGGGAGAGTTTCTGTATAATAATTGTGTGGGGGATCATGTCAAATGCCTTGAGTGGGTCAAGATAGGTGGTATGCACTGTCTTTCCCTTGCCCAGGGGCTTGGTGACTTTCTCGCAGAAGTCAACCATGTTTGACAGGCATGATCTACCTTTAATGAATAAGAATTTGGTTGGGTGCAGAGTTTGGAGATTGCCTATGTCCTTGTTAATAAGGGCCATAATGATTCTTTCCATGGCCTTGTAGATGAGGCTAGTCAAGATTATGGCCCCATAATTCCCAGGGTTGGCTTATGGGTCCCCCTTTGGGCAGAGGGATTACGGTTGCTGTCCTCCAGTCTGCCAGAACATAGTCAGTTCACTGCAAGAATGCTGGGAAGCATATGCTATGTACACTACAGTGTACATATAGTCAGCAGGAAGGGGCAGAAAAAAAGCAGGTAAAAAAGTTTCTCTTTTTAGCTTCATTATATACCAACAAAAAAAAATGATCTGATGATGTCAATTTTCATTCTATCCTCAACTGCTGGGTTCAGATTTGAACCTCGGATCTGACTCAGCCATCACTAAAGTTTGTGGCAACCAAAAAAGCTCTCAAGTTTCTCCCTTACCCATAATGTACCAACTCCTAACATACATCAGATCTCATTTGCTGTTTTTCACATTTCTGATTACCCCTTACCCTCCTACGTTTATGTACACTGCTTACCATTGTTGGTAACCTTTTCCAACTTTCGGTATATTGTACACACTGTTGGTAGTACATTTTCTCTTTCTAGCTTTTGCTTTAAAAAACACAACTTTGTTATTGTTATTATATTTTGTTTTCTTTTTTTGTGTGTTTATCTTGCTATGGCTGAGAGAGGTTTTTTTCTGGCTTTAAAAAATGCTTGAAGTGTGGGCACAAGTTGCCTAGTTCTGATTCTCATACTCTCCGTGCATATTGCCTAGGTGCACAACACTTGCAGGAGGATTGCTCTATCTGTTGCAGTTTTAATTCCAGAGCTCTTGTGGATAATAAGAATAAATTGATTCTAAAAGGCTTTACTACCTTCTTCCTTCAGTGAGGCTATTGATGGGACTCAACCCCCCACACCAAAATCTATGGAGTTGAAGTCTCACGTTCCATCTACTTCCTGGCTCCATCTTCTGAGCCTTCCAGGAAAAGGTTTAAATTGGATTCAAGGAGGTCTCAAACCTCTTTCCCCTTGGATCCAAAGAAAAAGAAGTTAATGGATTCTTCATCCTCAGATCTGACCAAAAAGGTGTCAGATCTGACTGCTCTGGATCCTATTGTCTTGTCATGGACCCGATATTCTCCATCGGTTAATCCTGTACCTTCAAGGCTGCCTTCCCCCTTTATGGAAAGGCCACATACAGTCATCTTCCCTGTCCTTGTCTCACTCATCCAGGAGTTTGACTGAAGAAGATGTGAATCGGATGATGAAGTTTCTCTCAACACAGATCCAGATGGGTGTGTTACCGGTTCCTACCATTTCTGGACAGGGGGCCTTTCAATTGACCACTCTACTACCTCGGACTTCTCTGATTCCTTTTGTTGCTTTGGAGTCCCTGAATCTGAGTGTCCTAGGTCCATCAGGCTTGGATCCAAAGACAGCTTTATCCTTGGATCCAAAGCGAACTCTGAGTGCCCCAGCTTTGACATCTTCGGATCTGGAGGAGACTCAGAGGTGAAATCGCCTTGTCATGTCCAAAGCAATGAGATCACCTCCAAAGATGTCAGAGCCATCTCTGTGCTTTAGAGCCTTGGCACTGGACAGCTTGGCTCCAACTTCCTCCATGGGGAGATTACTTTCAGGGCAGGAGAGGGCAGTGGTCCAAAAGACTTCCTTCTTAGTGCCGAGGTCTTCTCTTTCTCTAGGGCAATCTGTCTTCAAGGCTGTGAAGAGGGTATCCTCTGCTCTGACAGAACTGATGGATCCAATCCTATTGGATCTAAAATCCATCTCCCAGATGTCTCGGTGCTTGAAGCATCATCATTCCACGGCACAAGGACAGCCACGTCAAGACCTCCAGTCTACCCAGCAAGGTTTCATAGTCTCTTCTGACACTTCCCCGAACATCCCACTGAGGAAGTCTCTAGGAAGAGAAAGTGCAAGAGGAGGCACTTGGACTCTCTCTACAAGAGTCTGTCACTGAGGATACAGACTTTGATGATGGTGAAGGTTCACCACAATCACCTCTAGACTACGTCTCATTTGGAGACATCCTTGAGATCCTGAAACAGAGCGGTGGTTGAACCCCCAGCAACTCTTCATCTGAGGAGTCAGTATTTTTGGAGGCCTTTGGAGCTGGCCCATCTACTTCCTGAGTTACTCCACCCACCAGTGAGTGCATTGATTTGGTCTCTCAGCAGGAATGGAAGGAAACTGATGTAGATGAACCAATGCACAAAAGGCCAGATAGTATTCTAACTCTACCTGCAGGGAAGGAATTTGGGGCTGAAGGGGTGCCCATGGATGCCATGGTCATGGTGGTGGCCACCAAGAAGGATCTTGCCAGAGTTCCTCTGTTCATCCCTCTAAGAGGGGGTCTAGTGTGATGGACAGGTTTGGGAAGCATGTCTCTTCTTCAGCAATCTTGTTCTTAGGCTGTTGAACTAGTTGGCATATTTTACTAGGGTGCAAAGGGACTTGATCAAAGAACTTTCAACTTCTCTTTCAGGGACCATTTCAGCTGAGGCCCTCATCTATGGCTTCCCTCCACTCTATCTCAAATTCATCCATGAGGCTTATTTAGCATGTAGCTGAAAGCACTTCAAGGGCAGTGGGTTCAGACTTATCCATTAGGAGGCATGCCTGGATGTGCTTGTAATTTTGTAGAGCCCTTCAAGTCCTCATTTGTCAATGCTCCTTTTGATGGCACTTTTTTTGTTTGGTCCCAAAGTGAAGGACACATCCAGGAAGACCTTCTCTGCAGTGGGCTTACATTTTTCGACCCCTCAAAGATCCTTTTCTAGGAATCAACAAAGTGGTCAGAAGATGTTATTCAGGAATTCTCAGTGTCCTTTCCAGGACACATGTGGAGAAAGTTCCCCTAGGGGCACGGGGGGGGAACTCTAATGGACGACAATGCCCCCAAGGCTGAAGAAGCCCACAAAACAGTGCTCCTGAAAGGAGGCTCAGTTTACCTCTGGAGGCAATCAGGGGTCAACTATCCCTGCACCATAGAGCCTGAATAGACATAACGAAAGATACTTGGGTGCAGAGCATTATTTTCAGAGTTTATATAATACCCTTTTCCCTTCCACTCCCAGCTCTAAGAAAATTTCTCAGTGTTCCACCTAGTCATAGGAAAGAAGCAGCAATAAAAATACATAAAGCTGCTAGAAAAGAGAGTCATCCAAGAGGTCCTGCCAGACCAGATAGAATCCAGAACTTACTCAAGATTCTGTTTAGTGCCAAAGATGACATGGGACTGGAGACCAGTTTTGGATCTCAGCAACTTGAACAAGTCAGTTCGACACACAAAATTTTGGATGGTTACAGTTCAATCCATTCTCCATTTTCTGGGCAAGGATGACTGGATGTGCTCAACAGACCTTCAGGATGCATACTATCACATAAAGATGAACAGACAATCCAGAAGGTATTTACGGTTCCGGCTAGGAGCCAGTCACTACCAGCTCAGAGCTCTGCCCTTTGGCCTCACCACAGCCTCCATGGTGTTTACTAAATGTATGGCAGAAGTAGCAGATCACCTGAGACTGCAGGGATTCTGGGTGTTTCCAAATCTAGATGACTGGCTCATTACCACCCTGACCAGGCATCTGTTAATAAGGGCAAGAAATCGGGGTACTCCAGATTTGCTCTCATGGGGATGACCATAAATTATGACAAGTCTTGCTTATAACCAATTCAAAATTTGGAATTCATAGCAGCAGTTTACAACACAAAGTCAGTGAGAGTCTGTATTCTTGAGAGAGGAAGAGAAGCTGTTAGATTACAGGTCAAGAAAATAATTTGCAGTACCAAGATTTTAGCCCTGTTGGTCCTTCAAGCTCTAGGATCAATGTCAGAGGCAATAACCTTAGTATCTCTATCCAGATTTCATATGAGAATTCTTCAATGAATGTTAGCAGCACAGTGGTAGATTCTTTACTAGTGCATGTCAGCACAAATAAGAATCACTGAGGCATGCAAGAGAGATCTCAGGTGGTGGATTCAATAAGATCAGGTTCTACAAAGCCGTGCATTCATTCTCTCTCAGCCCAAGACCAAAGTGACCATGGATACTTCCCAGTTGGGGTGGGGTGGGCACTTTCTGAGGAAAACTGTCCAAAGCAGTTGCTCCCCCAAAGAGGCCAACTTGCATATAAATGTCCTAGAAATAAGAGCAGTGCTCTTAGCATTGCAAGCCCTCCAGAATCCTCTCCCATCAGGGACAATTGCTATTCAAACAGACAATATGTCAGTAATTTGGTACATCAACAAACAAGGAGGAACCCGATCTTACCCCTTGTGTCGAGAAGCACTCAGAGTGTGGCAATGGGTGCTCTCATCCAACTGCTTTCTCATAGAAATGCACATTCTGGGAAAGTCCACTTTGATAGGCAAACTGAGCAGGTCCATTCTTTTACCTCACATGCTGTCTCTCAACAAGAAAGTGACAGAAATGATCTTTCATCAATGGGGCCAGCCTTGCTGTGATCTTTTTGCTTCTCCCCTAAACAACAAATGCAACAGCTACTTTGCCCTAATCCCCCCACTGGGGAAATCGCAGAGGGATGCTCTACTTCATGACTGGCCTTCTGGTCTGCTTTATGCCTACCCACCAATTCATTAATTTTGAAATTTCTGCAGAAAGCTGCCAGGTTGAAGAACAAAGTCATCCTCATTGCACCTTACTGGCCTCAACAGGTTTGGTTCTCCTTCCTATGGCCTCATCTACTTTACCAACCTTGGATTGAGTCTGGATCCAATTCCAGACCCCCTGTTTCACCCAATGGGCATGATTCACCCAGACATCTCAAACCTCAAGTTTACAGCCTGGTTTCTCCAATTCTGTTAATAGCCCAACAACCAATGCTGTCTTCCCCTGCCTTTCATATCCTTTTATCTTCCCATAAACCTTCGACGTGAAAACTCTGTACAAGTAAATGGAAAAGATTTGTTTACTGGGCACAACAAAATCATATTGATCCATTTTCAACTCCGATACATAATGTACTTGAATTTTTAGCTTTACTGTTTAAGGAAGGGACAAGTTCCTCTACCATTAAGGTTCAATTAGCAGCAATACCTAATTTTCATATTGGATTTGAAGGTTCTTCTGTGGTGTGTTCTAAACTTTGCAAAGCATTCTTGAAAGGCGCTCTTCTTTTGAGACTACCATTTAAAGACCCTACTCCACCATGGGATCTGAACTTGGTACTGCAAGCATTAATGCAGTCCCCCTTTGAACCAGCAGCTAAATGTGACCTTAAGTTTCTCACTTGGAAAACTGTCTTTATAGCAGCCATTACCTCAGCTAAAAGAATTTTAGAACTTCAAGCCTTGTCTTCAAAACCACTCTACTTGATTTTTCATAAAGATAAGGTTACAGTATGAACCAATACATACTTCCTTCCCAAGGTGGTGTCAGAATCCAGTATCAGTCAGTCCATTAATTTGCCAGTATTCTTTCCTAAATTTGCAAACAATGGTGAATATGCGTTGCATTTATTGTATGTTCACAAACAACTATGTTTTTATCTACATAGGACAAAAGAAATCAGAAAGACAGATCAATTGTTTGTTTCCTTTGTAGATTTGAAACTGGGTAAACCAGTCACAAAAATAACTTTAGCCAGATGGCTGGCTGACTGTATTTCTTTTATCAATAACAAATCGGGTCTTACCTTAAGTAAACCTCTGAGAGCCCATTCAACTAGATCCATGGCAACTTCAGTATTTCTATCCAGGATTTCCATGGATGACATATGTGCAGCAGCAACTTGGGCAAGTCCTCATACCTTTATCTCTCATTACAAATTAGATCTGGTCTCGAGGGGGAGAGCATTGTTTGGTTCAACTGTACTCAGGAATAGGATAGTCCACCCAGGGTTTTAGGTAGCTGAGGACTCTGTCCCAAAAGTTGAGAATAGAATGAAAATTGACAACATCAGATAAAGAAATTATGTATTTGCCATAACGTTCCACCTATGTTGTCCATTTTTATTATTCCTCAACTTCCTGCCCAGCAACCCCCATCCTTGGTTTTTGTAAACTTCTGGAAGAGTGAGATATTATAAGGACACCACTGTCCTTTTGATTAAAGTCCAGATATAGTTTTCTTTGTATGACACACATTTTTAAGTATCTTTTTGTTTGTACATGTTAATAGATACCACTTCTGGTAAAATCAGAAAAACAGATCTGAGCTGTTAGGGGTTGGTGCATTATAGGTAAGGGAGAAGCTCAACAGCTTTTTTGTTTACCACAAGGTTTAGTAATGGCCGAGTCAGATTCAAATCTGAACCCAACAACTGAGGAAGAATGAAAAATGGATAACACAGATGGAATGTCATGGTGACTACATAACCTCTTTTTTTTTTGTTACTCTTCTCTACCATAGAAAGGACTGCCTATTTTCACTCAACAGAATTGCTAAATAGCTACATAAGCACCCGCATCATCTACTTTAAATAAACAAAAACACATTTTCTTTGGTGTAAAGTTGGGAAAAGCAGCAGAGAAAAACAATCTGTGCCAGTTGTGGAACTGAAAACTGAAGGATTGCTGTAAAAGATTAGAGTAGGTTAGATTCATAGGTATTCCAAGGCCACTAAGACATATGACCATTCACAGCCTGCTAGTACTCTCCCACATTGGGAAGGTGACCTAATGGTTAAGGTGTTTGCCTTACAAACACAAGGTGCAGGGTTTGAATCTCACAAGGGATAATTGGCTAGGCTTAAAATGACTTGCAAAAGCAGTTAGCTTAGTACTAATCTATGAACCTAAGGGGGGTGGGGGCATGTCCTGGAAGTGTGAATTGCAGATTTAACTGGCTGCATCCTGCAGGTGTATTAGTGAGCTGCATTGATTTATGAAATACAGATGTAGTTGGCAAAGAAATTAATCCATTTGTTAGTTTATTGTACTGTGTGTGGCACTGCTGCCAACTCCAAGACTTAAACATTTCATGACCGAGACCAGTTCTCTTTAATGGGCATACATTTACTACCGTTGTGGTAAAAGACCTGCAGCAAGGCTAAAATACAAGATATAATGGAAAGGATGAAAAGGGTTATGGCAAAATTGGAGAAATTGTTAATGTGCCTGTTGCGGTTAGATATAAGAAGGTGAAGTAAGTTAATAAAGAGGAAGAATTTACATAGTGTGAGGAGCAGTACTAGCAGCATTAAAATGGAAAGTGGAAAGAGACTTTGGTCATCATAAATTAGGGGGTGGGATGTCACAGACTGAAAGTAATGGAGGGAGAAGATGTACTGGAGTGCATAAGGAAGACATAATTGCACTGGCCATCTCTTTAGGTAGTTGGTGAGGTACTCATTTAGTGTTTTATGCATTTTGGAAACCTCTGGTCAACAAAGACATACATAGAGAATGAACCCTTCTCAGAAGGCAACCAGTATGGTTCAGGGCATGCATCAGAGGGAGTTTATACATAACATGCAATTAATATGTACAACCCAAGGAAAAGGAGGAGATGATGCATGCAGAAAGCAACCATATAGCCAAACTGGAGGCTAAGCTCTCTCAACTCAGTACTGGCATAATCAGTCAGGAGGAGAAGGAAACCACACTCACTACAATTCCAGTCTCACATAGACCTACCACGACAGCAAACCAAACACATAATCACACAAAAACATACTCAGAGGCTCTAAATAAAGATCTCCCTAAGCAGCAGAGACCTCCAAAGCAGACACCCAAGCAACCGCTACCCCAAAACAAAACACGTGCAACACATATCTCTCAAAGCCAGTGTGCCGAACAGTCATAGCCCTTAAGACTAAACAACACACCTGATACACTTGTAATAGGTGACTCTGTTGTCAGGCACACTGACGTCCCGCTCACCAGGCTGAACAAGGAGAGGGTCACGGTGAGCAGCCTGTTGGGTGCTAGGATCCGCCACATAACACAAGCACTCAGGTCATTCCAAGGCAAGTACAAATATGACTCAGTCATTGTTCATGCTGGTGTGAATGACCTGAGACGTACCTCCCTGGACTACATGAAAAGAGGCATAAAGGAGCTCTCTGAGCATGTAGCCCAGGCCGGTATGACCCTGACCTTGAGTAGCATCTTACCCTCACCAAGAATGATGCCACAATATGAAGACAAGATGATCAATTTCAACAATTGGCTTAAGTACTGGTGTCATTCAAAGGGGATACAATGCCTGTCAGCTTGGGATGATATGCTCGACAAGCCACGATGCTTCGCTAGGGACAGCTTGCACCTGTCACCCCTGGGCTTTCGGATATTGGCAAAGGCTCTTGCTACCCCCATAGTGCATTTTTTAGGCAAGGCTCAAAAGACAAACCCACCTCCATAGGTATCACAAGGGACAAGAAACTAAGAGTAATGCTACTCAATGCCAGAAGTCTAAACCTCAAGATGCACGCACTCGAAACTCTCCT
Organism: Protopterus annectens; assembly: GCF_019279795.1. NCBI lineage: Eukaryota > Metazoa > Chordata > Ceratodontiformes > Protopteridae > Protopterus > Protopterus annectens. Next base: position 1,409,195,536 of record NC_056735.1, read on the forward strand.
TAGCATGGAGAACAACGATATCTGTGCAGTAACAAAAACCTGGTTCAGGGCTCCCGAGAGCACCCCAGCATTACCAGGTTATACCTCATACCATGCTTTTCGGCCCCAAAACTTGGACCGAACCACAAAAGGAGGGGGAGTATCGATATTCATCAAAGATATCCACACCTCCAGGTTGGTGGCAAAGCACGAAGCATCAGAGACTATCCATGTGCAACTAACAGTGGGTAAAACTGCCTTCCAGTTTATAGCCTGCTACAGACCACCCTCCCAAACCCAGGAACCCCACTCGGCCTTTCTGAGAACACTGGAAAATATGAAGGTCTCTCCAAACACCATTATATTGGGTGACTTCAACAACCCAAACATAGACTGGGAGCATTACTCAAGCTCCAACACCCTAGCCCAAAGGTTCCTAGAATTTATAAACTCAAATGCTATGGAACAACTTGTTACCACTCCCACAAGAGGGGAAAACATACTGGACCTGATCATCACCAACATGGGGACTCTGCTCCAGACCAGAAGTGTATCCCTCACTGGTAAGATCAGACCATAAACTAATCTCACTGGATATTCACATCCCGACCCCACCCCCTGCCCAGAAAACCACAGTGAAAAACTTCTCTAAAGCAAATTTCACACTCCTCAAAACCGAGGTGGAATCCTTCAAAGCCCCCGGGCCTGTGGAAAATACGGCCTAGACCGCAGAATCCTTTATAAACACATTCTATGAACACCTTCAGGAATGCATGGATCATGCAATCCCAAATAAAACCAAGACCCAATCCTCCAAAGGCAGACGTCCTGTCTGGTGGACCCCAGCCATAAACAAACTATACAATAGAAGGAGGAAGCTACTAAATGATAGAGCAAAATCCCAAAAAGGGAAGGCATCACTGATCAGTATTAGCCAAAAACTATGGGCACTCATAAAATTGTCTAAGGCCAGCTTCGAGAGAAAAATTGCACAGGACACTAAGGATAATCACAAGGCTTTCTTTAGTTATGTTAGGAACCTGGGTGATAATTCCCAGATTTGCTCAGAATTAGTCCAAAATGACAAAAAATACACTGAACCCACAGACATTGCCAACATCCTAGCTGACAGGTTCAGCGCAAACTACTCCCCCCCCCCCCCACCAAAAGGGCAAATATCTATCCCAGCAGAGTGCTGCCCCCCTGACATCTCAGATGCTCAGGTAAGAGCCGGCCTCTCCAAAGCAAAAAACACAGCATCAATGGGACCAGACGGTGTCCCGGGCTGCATCCTACATGAACTCCAAGAAGAGCTAAACCCAAACATAAAACTACTGTTCAATCTCAGCCTTACTACAGGATATGTGCCCAAAGAGTGGCGTACAGCAACAGTGGTCCCTCTCCATAAAGGTGGTGCCTCAACGGATCCTGGAAACTATCGCCCCATAAGCCTGACTAGCTTGGTCTGCAAAGCTATGGAAAGGATCATCATGGACCTCATAAATAAAGATATTGGGGACCTACAGACACTGGTTCCTACCCAGTTTGGCTTTGTTAAGGGCAGATCCTGCCTCTTAAACCTGGTTGATTTCTTTGAAACAGTCACCAAGGCCATTGACGAGGGGAAGGTGGTCCACACAGCCTACCTGGTCCTCGCAAAATCCTTCGATACAATACCCCACTCGGGCATTATAGATAAGCTCACCAGCTTAAATATAAACCCCTATGTCACTAGATGGATTGCAAACTGGCTCAAGGACAGAACCCACATGGTTAGAATTGCTGGAGCCATGTCAGACTCCAAACCAGTTACAAGTGGTGTCCCACAAGGCTCAGTCCTGGGACCTCTCTTGGTCGGTATATATTTCTCGGAGGTACAGGCCAACACGGAAGGACTCTGGCTGACCAAGTTCGCAGATGACTGCAAACTGGGCGCCATAATCGACTCTCCAGCCGACACAAGCATCCTCCAAAAGGGCCTCATAGAAACAGACAACTGGTGCCAGAGCCATGGCCTCAAGCTAAATGCCAAAAAGTGTATGTATAGTCATCCCCTTTGGCAAAAACAAAGTGCCCACAAATTACCACATAGGTGGTAATCCATTAAGTACAGAAGAAGTAATTAGGGACCCAAGTTGATAGCAATCTCTCATTTGACAACCACGTGGCCAAAGTAGTTAGAAAAACATTTTATATAGCCCACCTAATCATGAAGGGATTCACATCTAGATCAGGGGAGGTCATCGTGCCTCTTTACTCATCCCTCATCAGGCCCATAATTGAGTACAATGCCCCTTTTGGGATGTACCTTACCTGACACCTGCAGCAACTGGAAAGACCCCAAAAGTACCTCACCAAGAGGATCAAAGGGCTCAAACAGATGCCATATGCTTCCCGGTTAAAGAAACTCCAGCTCTACTCAGTGGCATACCGCCGGTTCAGAGGCGATCTGTGCCTAACGTATAAAGCCATGTCCAACCTGGAATTAATGGACATGCTGCACCTCAGAAAATCCAAATCCCATCTAGCTACGCGCTCGAGAGACTTGAATCTCAGCACTGAAATAAATAGGACATGCTGGAGGGACAGATTCATAACCCAGAGGCTCACTTCACTCTGGAATAAAATCCCAGTCCAGGTTAGGCAGAGTCCCTCATTGACTCTCTTCAAGAGGAATCTTGATGAGTGGATGGGAGATCGTAGGTTTACCCCGGGTATCACTTATGTGTCACTGTTAGACAGAGGCACAGTATACTAACCTCGAAAAAGGGCATAGTAAAATAAATTTAAAATGGGTGGCGAAAGCCAAACACATTCTGCCTAGGCTTATAAATGCCCTAGGGCAGATAGCCTAGTATGAACCTATGAACCTAATCATGGAAAGCAACAAAGTTCAGGACAGAATTTTGGAGAAAAAAGCTATGCAAGAAACAAGGGGAAATATCTGAAAACAGGAGTGTGATGTCATGTTTATTTATTGATTTTTTTCATACAATGAAACTGACCAAGATATAAGGGAGATTTGTAGGAACAAATCTCTTTTGTTTGTGTATTCAAATAACTTTTTATGTAACACTGTACTGTTTTATCTAGCTTGTTGAAGTGTTGTTTTGTTGAACTGATTTATAAACACTGGTAGTCTTTTATGTAACTACTTTGGAGATTAGAGTAGGTTAGATTCATAGGTATTCCAAGGCCACTAAGACATATGACCATTCACACCCTGCTAGTACCCTCCCACATGCTGCACCTCATTTCTTCAGAAGGGCCATACCAGTCAATTCTAGAGTACATTTCGAAATACCCATGAAGATGGGCACTTTCTGTGATACACTGTGGTTTATGGTTTACAACATGAATCCTTTCTTTAGAAGTGAGTGAATTAGAGACGCCAAATCAAGAATTGTGTCTGAATCTTCTTTGAATATGTTAATAAGCAATGTTGTAGCAGGCTGTATATGTTACATTGTATAGTTCACATCGAGAATGGCTTGGATGAATTTCTTATTCTCCTTACTTTTGTTTTGCTTATTAAAGTGAGTGTGGGTGGGTGAGTGGGTGGGTGGGCTACAGCTCTCAGCTGTTGCCTCATATTTTTGGTCTGCTTCTTATAAAATTCTGTGATTTTCTGCTAAATCTTTCACAATTGCATTCACTCAGGCATTAGAGCATAGCTCTTACCTTCTTACTTGCAGAATCATGGACAAATCCAGAAATACACAGGGACAATCTGGAACACTTTTTTTTAAATATTAGCATTATTAACTTGGGAATTTGACAGAATAAGAAAATGTGAACTAGCATGCATTTTCTGAAATAAAAGAAGTTAATAAATCAAACTGTCATTATTTATAAACTCTAATTGTCATTATTAAGTGGAGTCCACCACCTTTTCTCCCAAAATTGACAGTTGTTAGGTGGAATTAGGAAGGACAGAACAGAATTTTGAACCAAAATCACGGATGTCCCTGAAAATGTGCAATATTTAAGAGGTGTGTATTTGAGTGACTTCATATCCTCCAGGAAAAGGTTGCTAATTCAACATCTGTTGTTCTAGCAAATTCATAAGTATATAAAACCAGTATAAAAAGACTGTCCTTTTGCTCCTTAATATTGTATGGCTTTACCCCTGAAGTTTGTACTAAGAGTAAGGGGTATGTACAGGAAGGGGGGTCCCTCTTCACACACCATCTGTAACCAGTTCTTGAAGTAACCACTGGCGTGCTCTCTTTCTTTGAGTGTATGTAAGTTTTTACGTTATGTTGGCAACATTTTGGAGCTTGGCGTTTAATTTAGTTTCATACAAAACACTAATTCAGTAGCACTTACACTGGCAGGTATTAGAGGTGCCTAAATATGAGCACGGGCTCCTTTAGCTGTGTTGTTACTGCCCTCATGACACGTACTGGCTTATGGATGAAAAGATTCCCATTGTTAGAATTATGGTAATCTGTGAGGAGGTTTACATACAGGGCAGTGCTGTCTGAAGTTGCTAGCATATGATTTCTATAGTTTGTGTGAATGGGAGGTTCTGTTTCTAGCCCTTTTAGGTAGGAAGAGGCAGATAGGCCAGCTGTCTTTACTGAGCTCACTGAAGTATACAGAACTTAATATTTTGTTTATACAAGTAAAAGTCCTGGAAAAAAGATCCACAAGTGTGTGTGTGTGTGTGTGTGTGTGTGTGTGTGTGTGTGTGTGTGTGTGTGTGTGTGTGTGTGTGTGTCTGTATGTGTTGGGGGAAGGGGGCAGTAGGATGGGATGAGCTAAACTGCAGCTTTGGAAACCTTGTTCATAAAAAGATCTCCAGTAATACATAGTTACTTTGACAGATGGTAACATGGACTTGATCGTTTTGTGTGCACATAACAAACCTGAGTAAGAAGGAAGGATCAGACAATGTGAGGATTGTATTAACAAGAAGAAATGGCTAGCCATAAAACAAATTGTGATGACCCACCACTGCCAACCAGTAATCAAGGAGCCTCAATCCTCAGCACTGGCAACAGTGGGGGACATTCACTGAGAGAATAACAGATACACACACAGTATTCCCAGATGCAGTTCTCTGCATCAAGTGCAATTTCCCTTAAGAACACACAGATACCACAATCAGTCCAGAGCTGGTTTCTCCCTCTTCCTCCAAATCCCCAATAAGACTCCTCAATGGCACAGCTATAGAGTTGAGATCTCAGCTGAGTGACCAAACCAAGAGCTCCAGCACCCTCTGTCCAACCAGTGCTTTGTGTTCCTGCCCAAGTAGCTGATACACGCACTCTTTGAGGTTTGATTTACAACCACACACGGGAAAGGCTGACACAGGTTTACTAGCTATGCTACCCTCTTCCCAGACTATAAGGTAGTCTTCACTGCCACCAGTCACTCCTGCTAGCTACCTTAAGGCCCTTAACAAAGGGTGTCCAATCTTACTGTGTGATAACATTATTAATACAAATGGTAGTTTGACCAAGAGCAAGGCTATTAGGAGTTCATAGCTTCATAGGTTGGTACTAGGCTATCGGCCCTAGGGCCTATACAAGCCTAGCCATAACAACTCCCTGGCTATTTCCTCCCACGCTGTTTACTTCCCTGGACCCCTGTCTAGCAGGGTGACTGACGTGATCCCCGTGGTGAATTTCCTTTCTCCCATCCAATCATCAAGGTTCCTTTTGACGAGAGCCAAAGAGGCGCTCTGCTTGATATGTATGGGCAGTCTATTCCAGAGTCTGGGGAGTCTCAGGGTCAGGAACCTATCCCTCCAACATGTTTTGTTTATTGTGATGACAAGATTTAGGGATTGGGATTTCTTTAAGTGTAGCATGTCCAACAGCTCTGGGTTTGACATGGCCTTGTATGTTAAGCAGAGATCGCCTCAGAGTAGACGATATGCGACTGAGTATAGCTGGAGTTTTTTAAGGCCCAAACAGTGTCACCAAATAAATATGCAAGTACTCTCAAAACTTAAATATCTCTACACAGATCAGCCACGGTGAAAGACTTAAATATATTTAATATTAAATAATAAAAGAACAAGACAATATTAAATATATTTTCACGGTGACATCAGAGTTCAAAATCACAGGAAATATTGAAAATAACATTACAGTACAGGCTCACACAAATATAGAAAAGCAAAATCTAAACTAAGCTTTGATATATTCCTGACTGTATCTAACAGAGTTATACTGTTCCCTAGAAACTTACTTCATTAGAGCAATGTGGATGTGGTGAGTATGTTTTGTTGTCAGGTCCGAGACAGTATGCTCTGTCTCACTAAGAGACTTCTCAGCATAGTATCTAAAATATTACTGCTGATATAGCTTGCAGAATGACATAATTTCTGGTCATCTGAGTCTAGTTCTCATGCAAACCCCCATTGATGAAGCTGGCAGTATTTAGCATCTACCTGTAAAAATACTCATACAAGGACTTTTGCTCAGATCTTTTGCAGATGCTGGAAGTCATAAAACAATTGCATTACTTCATGCTCTCAACGTAGCACTTAGTTAACCCCAAAGACAATACAAAAAGCTTCTCAGTACAGACTTTATATCTCTAGCTGCATTGAAAACTTGACAGCCTCTTTATGGTATAGCCTATAAAGTGATTTAATTTCAAATATTTTTCTAAAGTTTACTGAACTGAGGTTAACCCTCTGTATTCCAGTTTCCACTGTTAAAATATATACATTTAAACAGTTACAATAGTGCATGTACATTTTTGTTATCTTCCAGCAGGGCACACTGTGGATACATTTTAAACACAGTACTATACAAACACCTTTTCAATACAGACATCTATAGAGAGAAGTTTGATATACACATGACATACAGTTCTAATACATTTGTAACATAAGCATCTTATATAAATTAGTTTGATATCCACAAATAACATATAATTATTTACAAAATTACAACTAGCTGTGCTGGCAGTACCTCCTTTTGTCACACAAATATCTAACCTACATTTAGGAGCCCATCTCTACAAACTACTCCAACTCCACACATTCATTTCCTTTGTTGTTAGACTTCACGAAAACCTCCCCATACAACCTGAGACACTTCTTACAAGCCACACCAACTCTCATTACCCCTAGAACCAAACTCAACAGCACTGCACATGCTTTATGATCTCAGGCACCTACTCATTGGCAAATTCTTTCATCGACATTAAGGAAATCGGCACTTATTCCATATTCAGAATGCAACTCAAAAAGGACTTCATGCAAGCCAAATGCTCTTTCTTCAACACAGGACATATCACCTAGCCCATATTCTTTTGGAATCTGTTTTCCTCTCTCAAGATTTACTGAAGAATGACCACTTCTTTAGAAATTAAAGTATATATTGTACATCACAGTCTGCTTGATTGTACATTGCAATGTACTTGTTCACTATAATGTACATACACAGTGTTTTCTATGTAATTAGTCCGAACTTTTCTGTTTTTGCTTACATTTCTGTATTCTGTGTTTGTGAAATTTGCCATACAAATGGACATTTGGCCATTTGTTTAGTAGGCAGAATACATATATTTATTCTTGCTTATATCTACATATCAAAAATACTGTATGTCAAAAGGTAACTTACTTAATTCCATAGTCTGATTAGACAGAAGGTTGATATTCACAAAATATTTTTTTATTTTTTTAAATTATTGCTGGGGACAATAAGTAAGATTATATATTTCTTCAGTGTATAGGAGAAGCTTTTTTTTTGGGGGGGGGGGCACTTATTGCTAAAAGTTTAGTGTTTTTTTTTTTGTTTCAGCTTTGAGTGGTAGGGGTGTTTTTGCTGCAGATAGTTTTGGCTGGGTTCCATTTATACTGGAAAGGAGCTGCTTGCTCCAAATGATTTAAACTGATTTAGACGGTTATTAAGTAAACCAAAAAACAGAGTACCATACAGCTGCACCTTGTAATCAAAGGAAAGGTAATTCTGCAAGTGAGCTGTTCTGTGTGATATTTGCTATAAGTTGATCTCTTAAGGACTAACTACCTTGATGTGGGTAAAGGAGCTTTATTGTACTGGTGCTACTAAATGCCACTTAATAAAGAATGTGCTGAATGACTATATTATCATTTGAAGGTGGCAACATTGATGATTGGGTGGGGTAGCATGGTGATAACATGGGAGAGGATGGCACAACTGCTCTCGAGATAGTACATTGAGGAATGGTGGCAAGTATACTTTGAGGGATGACTGGAGGAGAAGGGGTTGAAGTTTGCTCCAAATCTGTCAGCTAGCAGGTTGGCTATTACCTCCAGTTGAGTACAAGTGGTGCCATCCACAACCAGTTCAGCGCATAGCTGGGTATTCCTTTTTAGATTGTGGATGTAGTTAAAGAGTTCCTGGTGATTATCCTTAGCTATGGAGGCTATTTTTGCTTTATTAGCTTTCTAGGACTTGGCAAGATATCTAATTTGTTTTTTAAGCTAGAGAGGGATTTCTTCCTCTGCTGAGCCAGTTCCCGCTTGTTCTTGGACATTAGTTTCTTTTTGTTGTATAGCCTGTTTTTACTAGGGGTCCACCAGAGTGGCTTGTTTTTTCGGCAAGACCTGGTTTTAATCCGGTCAGGTACAACTGATTCTTATCAACTGCTTAAGTGGTTATACAGGGCATTGGCGTACACCCCTGCATATGAGTCCATGTTATCTGCTTATGAGGGGCTTTGAAACTTTTTATATCATCACTTAGTAGGAGGTAATTTGTCTTTGAAAAATTCTTGAGTGTTTTTGAGCTTGATGGGAGTATCTGGTCTTATAATTACATGGAACAAGACTGATTTATGGTCTGATCTTATCAGGGAGGACATCACATGGGAGGATGCAATGCTCCCCATGTTAGTGAGTACTATGTCCAGGACATTTGAGCCTGTTGTAGGTTTGCTGACTAGCTGTTCAAGAGCATTTGCATTGACAAAGTCCAAGAACCTCTGAGCCAGCATGTGTGTGGTCATGTATGTTTCCCAGTCAATGGTAGGATAATTAAAATCACCCATGAGTAAGGTGATGGGCTGTATGGCAAGTGACTCCAATAAATCCAATTATGTGGTATGCTTTTCCTGTTTCATGGTGGAGTACCTATAGCTAGCTATGATGTGGTAGGGGGCTTTACCTATAGTTAATTGGACATGGAGTAGTTCACGAAAGTCATACTATTTGACCAGTCTCAAGGTGTACTTATCCTTTATGAAGATGGATACACTTTTTCCTTTGGTTCTTTCATGATCCGTGTATGGTCTGAACGTATGGAAGGCATTGTAGTCCTGCATGGCCGGGGTGCTTTCCACACATTTGAACCAAGTTTTGGTGACTGCACAGACATGAGCATCTTCCAGAGTAAGGAGGGCTTCCAGGGAGTGCAGTTTCTTGTTTAGACTCCTAGTATTAAGCACCAGTACCTTCAGTTTATCTAGAGAGGATTTTGTTATGCTGGGAGGTTGGTTATTCTGACACTGCCTAAAAAAGGCACAAAAGGGGTGGCTAATGCATTTGCCAGTATCTAAAAGCATCAAGGAGACCGGTGCAAACCATCTCTGACAAAGCAGTGTGGCCTGTCGACCATGTCTTCCCAGGCTGACAGATATTGGATCCCCTTGGACTGTCACCAGAAGCTAAGCCAATTGTTAAAGCCCATCATTTTTTGTTTGTATTGTGACATCATCCTTGAAGAAGGTAGAATGCTGCTTAAGGCTAAGCTTATACCTGCCTGTGACACATAATCTGAGCACTCAGTCACAGCTCTCTTCATATAGTCCAGTTAGATGCATCTTAAGTTATTCACCCCCACATGGACTATGACGGAGTCATACTGGTACTTGTGGTTGCGTGACTTGACAGATCCTGGCACCTGACAGGCAGCTAACCATAACCTGCTCCTTATCCAGTCTGGTGAGGGGAACGTGTGTCACAGTGGAGTCACCTATAATCAATACATTAGGTTTTGTGGTGTTACATCTTATGGGCTTATTTGTTGAGTAACTGGTGTGTGTGTTATGTGTTGTGGTTGTTTTTTGCATTGTGTGTGTGTTAGTGGTTTCCATTTGGGAGGCCTCTGATCCAAGTTACTAGTGAGTACCTCCATATATGTGGGTTTATGTGTCATGTCCTTATTTAGTGTGGGGAATGTGTGTATGTTGACAACCTGTTTGGCATTTGATTTGTCCTTATGTGAGAGTCTTGCCTCTAACTTCATACTGTAATTATATCTCTCACATAAATTATTTGTTTCAGGAGTAAGTGGCTGTCAGTATACATGAGACAATTGCTACATTGCCTCAGGATGTCCATGTCTATCAGGCTGGCCAGAGAGATGATGTGAAATTGCCTGTCCATGAGAGCAGGCTTTTACTATATGTTTTATTAGGGAATGGGGTGGCTTCATTTGACAGGACTGTGCTGGTAGCACTGAGAGTACAACAGGGACCTATACTTTGTTTAGGCTAAGGTTGTTCAGTAAGGCAACTGAGTTGCTCCTACAGCAGCAGAAAAGCTTGGAAGGGCTTCACTGACAGCTGTTTAGGGAAAAACTGAGCTTCTAGGCTTTTACATCTATACCTTCACTGCTAACTGCCACTGCACAAAGAGCAGCACCATGCAAATGTGAGGCTTAAATACAAACATTCAGAAACAAAGTTATAAGCTAACTACCAACCAGGAAAGCACACAGTAAGCCTTCCACCAACAATCCCCAACTCAGATAGATTAGATCAGCACACACCTGCCACAAGGTGCAAAAAACACATTCTTAATGCAGAATAGCTGGTTTGAAGCCCAAGTGTAACAAGACCACACACACTATGTACAACAACCCTACAACTAACAGATACAATGTAATACAGTGCAATTTACTACTTAAAGCAGAAGCAGACAGTACAGTTTTTTTTAAACTGCTAAAGTACAATCACAGTATACAAGAGAAGTGCAGAAAAATACTTGGAGCTCTTTTGTGTGCTTCCCTGCTTACATAGACCAGGTAGATGCCTACTGCCACTAGATGAATACTCCCAGTCCTACTAATGTAAAAGAACAGTAAAGGAGTGTTCGGAGTGAAATGCTACCACAAACAAACTTAAAGATATGGATACAGCAGTTTACTTTAAACATCTTATAAAAGTGTGATTATTCAATAAAAGTACTTTGCTTTGTATAATGAGACAAAAGCCACTCAAGTGTATAGAATTTATAAAGGCAATAAAGACAAGATAAGCCAATTAATAAGCCTTCCATCTAATAAAAACTGCATGCAGAAATTTCAAGTGTATCCCCAACCTAAACAAACCAGGCTGCCTCCCAGTACATTATATGGAAAATCCACTGACCTCTTGATGTAAAAACAAGTGCTTGCTATGGCGTAAAAATACACTGCTTTATCCAACAGCTAGCTACATAATGAATTCAGAGCAAGAAAATCATTAGAACAGACAATGAGAGGCAAAATGCAATTTTTTCAATATAAGCACAAGTAAAGACAAATAATTCAAGATATCAACAGCAATGTTGAAATGGAGGAACTTAAGCTCAATTTACAGTAGGAGTGGACAGCTTAAAATCACCAGGTTTACAAAGCAGATCAATGAAAGGGAGAGTGTGTGAGAAAAACTAGTAGGGAATCACCACCAATGCTTTTAGTTTATCCAGGCTTGAAATCGTTACAGAAAAAGACAAAGACCCAGAAATTTACTGTGTAGTTTAATTACTTCAGTAGAAAATTACTGTTACATCTGGTTGACATATTAGTAGCTGTGAAGAGGAGTGTGCTGAATAACTTTATAACTTTTTTGTAACTTTTATCATTTTTTGAGATGTATACAATTTTACAGCTAGGTTGCAAAACTGCATTCTTCTCAGAAAGTTAGCTCATGCAAAGGCTGTCCAGTCAGGAACTCTTCGGGTGTCAAATGGTGTTAAATTCCACGCATGCTAAGTGTGAAAGAATTAATTGCACTGACAACATATCAGAGCCTTGTGTTCCATTTTGCACCCTCAACATTCTTTCTTGTGCCACCTCATCTTCATTCCCAGATGGGAAAAACAACTTGCACACACTCAATTAACTGAACTATAGCTTTAAAAGAAAGTGCCCTGTTATCTTTAAATGGATAGATTTTGTATTGTTGACATTAATTCTGAGGTAGTTGTTTCCAGAAGGAATGCATCTGCTTGTATTCTCTTCAATGTAACGTACTTCATTTATTTTCAGAGCTACTTATCAGTTGAAGTACTAATTTAGTGCTTTTTCATACAAAAACCTTATAGTTCATTTTTCAGTTATTTTTTGATTTTATTACCTATGTCTGCAGACTTTCTTTTGCAGACTTCGCAGATAAGGAAAAAAAAAAAGTACATTCCTACCTTAACATTACTGGCATTAGCAGCAATCGCTGATAAGACTCCTCCCCACCTTACATTTAGAGTATCTATGTATACTGCATATAACTAGTTTACAATGTAACGTGGTTGACTTCAAGAAATTTGTTTTACACATATTACTAAGAAAAGAAAAATTTGTTATAGGCATATTACTAAGAAAAGAAAAATAAATTTGTTATAGGCATATTACTAAGAAAGGAAAAATAAATTTGTTATAGGCATATTACTAAGAAAAGAAAAAGCAATTTGTTATAGGCATATTACTAAGAAAAGAAAAAGCAATTTGTTATAGCCATATTACTAAGAAAAGAAAAAGCAATTTGTTATAGGCATATTACTATGAAAAGAAAAATACATTTGTTATAGGCATATTACTAAGAAAAGAAAAAGCAATTTGTTATAGGCATATTACTAAGAAAAGAAAAATACATTTGTTATAGGCATATTACTAAGAAAAGAAAAAGCAATTTGTTATAGGCATATTACTAAGAAAAGAAAAATAAATTTGTTATAGGCATATTACCGAGAAAAGAAAAATAAATTTGTTATAGGCATATTACCGAGAAAAGAAAAATAAATTTGTTATAGGCATATTACTAAGAAAAGAAAAATAAATTTGTTATAGGCATATTACTAAGAAAAGAAAAATAAATTTGTTATAGGCATATTACTAAGAAAAGAAAAATAAATTTGTTAAAGGCATATTACTAAGAAAAGAAAAATAAATTTGTTATAGGCATATTACTAAGAAAAGAAAAAGCAATTTGTTATAGGCATATTACTAAGAAAAGAAAAATAAATTTGTTATAGGCATATTACCAAGAAAAGAAAAATAAATTTGTTATAGGCATATTACTAAGAAAAAGTGAAACTTTTACTAGCAGTTTCTACACTTTCTTCATTATTCTTTAAACATTGATGACAAAAAAAAAATGATACTTTCCTGTCCACAACTGGTTTGAAGTCCACAAACTACGTCATGTTCCTTTTCTTCCCTCATTTTTCTTGTAGAAGGACATAATTTCTCATGTCCAAATTACATCTTTTACAAATATCCCTACAATTTGCTTGTTTGTTTCCTACATTCAGATTCTTGTAGTTACTCTTTTCATTCACCCAACACCATTCTATGGTTCTAATCCAATGTACTCCTTGTTTCTCTCATCAGCTCCTGTGCTTTTTTCTGTTCATTTTAATTTAGAACATTGGAATAGATTTTACTGGCAAATTTGGTCCCTGGGCTGTGCCGTTGTCGGAGGAATAAGAAGCAGAATCCCTTTCAAATTGCTGGTTCACTTTTTTTGCTTGGTAAATTTTTGTATTTCCTCCACTTGTTCTGCATCCATAAATGACTTTGCTTCTCCTAAAAATATTCTGAAGATAGCTGGATATAGCAACTTGAATCTTACCCCTGCCTCTCAGTACACTCTGATTGCAGGGATAAACTTGCTTCTCTTCTCCTTGGTATACAGTGAATAATAATTTTCGATATACACTCTGGTGTCCCCTGTTCATAATATTTTGCCATTCTGTCACACTTTTGTCAGGAGCAGCACCTTCTGCTGATATAACTGCAACATTACTACTATAGGTTTTGGCATTTTTTTTTCTCTTGGCTAAATTTGGAAAATAGATATGATGTGCTCTTTCTGTTAACATATCTTGCTGTGGAATGACAGTCCAGTTACTTAGTTGTACTTAAATTAATGCAATCTATTCTTTCCTGTTTCTCTGAACAGCAGATAATCTCAGGTTTTCTCATGCTCTATTGACTAGCTTTGCAATTTTTTGAAAGTTTTTCTTGAGAAGTGTCATGGTCAGACAGTCTTTCCTTCATTTTATCCTCTGACTCTTCTCCTTTAGCTCAGGGTTAATGACTGCTAGTAGGGTTAATTGGGCAGGTTGTGGTCTGCCTGAGGCCTATCAGATTCCATGGAATTCTAACAGCAAAGAGCTGAAGACATACCAGATAGCAAACCTCATACCCACAATATCCTGATGTCAGACAACCAAGGACGCCCACTGGATGGAGTATGGTGAAAGACTCTGGTATTTGGGCCAGTCATGGGTTTCTGTCTCTAGTTTCAGTACCGCAACATTGATTTACTTGAACATCTACAATTATTGTAAGTCATCTACACAACTGTACTTTTTTCAGAAAACGCTGTCAGAGCTGGTCTTTCACTCAAAACCATGTCTCTTTCTGTATCCTGCCAGCTGTCCCTGATAATTGAAGGCAATCTTTGACCTGCAGTTCTGACATCTGCTTGACTTCATCCCAGTGTACTAGTTTTCCCTTCTGATAGATTAATTTCTTTGTTTGTTTCTTCCAGTTACTTCCTGCCACCTCTTCCATCTTTTCTATACCTTTAGTTATATGTATTCCTGTCAGCAAAATCTCCCTCCTTCCACTCCTTCACTGGTTTAATCTTCAGAATGTCTGCCAGTTTATAAGTATAATATTCTGTATAATTATTGCCATGCTGTGTAAGAGCTTATATCCAAAACCTTAATCTCTCTGCATGTCTCATATTTCCACCTTGTTCTACAGTCATATTGTATTTTTCTTCTCTGCTCTATAAGCTTTTGCTTATGTTTTACACACACACAAATATATATATATATATATATATATATATATATATATATATATATATATATATAGTAGCCGGTACCTTTTTCAAAATGTAGTTTTGTTGACATCTGTTTAGTCATAAGGTGTGTGAGATCACATGATTCTTAGGGTTAGGGAATATGTACTTTCACTGAGAATTGTGCAGTCTCAGAATTAGTATATATAATTATCAGATGTGTAGGGGCCACACCTTCTACAGAAAAGCAATGTTTTTATTTTTTTTGTGTTTTTATTTTGCATGTGCTCAGGTTATTGCTCAGTGCATGTGTAGCAGTGTGTCAATGGTCTTCTGTCGATATTGTGCTTGGGTTATTCTTTATGTGTATGTGTGCATGCATGTGTGTGTGTGTGTGTGTGTCTGTAATGCCTCTGTTGTATAACGATGTAGCTTAAAGCATCTTCAGATCAGGCAGTCCTAAACCTCCCTGATTTATAGGAATAATCATCTTATCCCACTTTACTCTTTGCCTCTTCCCTTTCCATGTAAATTCTTTCATCTCCTTAGTGGTCATTCACATCTTTTTCTCTGGCTGATAAAAGTATACCTGGCCTATGTACAGGACTAAAATGGCTAAAAACATTTTCACTAAATATGTCTTACTGTCTTTGTCCATGGCCGTTAATTTCCAGCTTCTTTTTAAAATCTCCTCTTTGGTCTCTTTCCACATGTCTTTAGCTGCCACAGCAAAATCCTCTTTTTTCCATATGTCTAAGGTATTGTTGAACTAGGTCATGTGTAGGGACATAATTTACTTCTATAGCTTTTGTTTTGTCTTCATTGATTTTATATTCCCAAAATATGTGAAATAGTCTTAAGTATCCCACATTGCCCTGATGCTGTAGTCATAATTTGTCAAATGCAAAATATCAGCAAATAGATCTAAATTTTCTTGACTGCCACACCAATTATATCCTTGGACTTGCATCTGCTTTATCTTTTTTTAGCTAGGGGCTGCAAATAAATAGCAAATATAAGGAGAAAAAGAGGATATCCTGCCTGGTCCTGTTCAAACTCAACCTGTCAGAAAGTGCCCTTTCCACCTTTATTTTTCCCTCCAGTTTGTCATATACTGTCTTTAAGTCTTATATGTTTGGGAACGCCATTGTTGTCATTGCTCTGTTCATAAGTTCTCAACATACCCTATCAAATATTTTCTCTGCATCCGAGCTAATCTACAGCAGTGCTATATTTTTAAACTCTGATTCCCTATGAATCATCATTGTCATATTAAGGTTAAACATATATCAGCTTTAATATTTTTGCCATTCTACTAGCTAATATAGATATTAATTGATCTATGTGATGCATTGTTAAACAGTGGTTTCCATTTTTTTAACATCCTCTTTTTTTCTTAGCTTGCATATTTCTGCAAAAATCCCAGCTCTTTCTGAAGATTTCCATGTTTGATTAGATGAGTATTTTTTTTACATTTAATTGTCCTAACTGTTAATTACTGAACTTCCACTTTGCCAAGCTTTGGAATATCTACAATTTCCAGAAATGCTTCCAGTTGTATGTCTTCCTGATTTCCCAACTCTTCTACTCTTGAGTAAATTTTCATGAAGTTGCCACACCTCTCAATTGTTCAGATTTTCACAGACAGACTTGGTCTGCTCCTCATAAAACGTGGTTTTCTGGCAGTCACTGAGGACTGAAGTTACTAAATAATGACACATATTTGAGATTCAGACATCATATCCTTCAGAAAATGCCTGATAACACAAAACCTATTGTTCTAGCAAGTTTCTAAGTTTTTTAGAGCAATATTTAAAATCTGCCCCTATTTTTGGGCCTTTGTACCCCGGTATTTTAGACTTTGTCCAGATTTCTTGTGCTAAGATGTTGAGAGGTATGACTTTTACTAATCCATCTAATTAGTATTTGTCTCTTTTTTCCTTTGTTTCCACTGTGTTTTTAAAGTCCATTTTTAACACCTTTAAAATGACATTTTTTTTTAAAGTGACACAGGTACACATACAGTAAAAGAAAATAAACCAGAATATTTACTTTATTTTTATGCAGTACACATTTTAGCAATTTTCATTCATTCCAGTAATACATAAATTGCTCAATTCCTACCTTCCCTTAAAATATCACTCCTCCTCCTCCTGAACACTGTTGTGTTCCTGTAAATTCCATTTATTTCTATGTAATTTGCTCCTTTCATTTTAAAGATCCAATTTTCAGTTCTTTTATTTCCTTTACAATACCCAGGACTTCAGTTACAGTTGGATTAGGTCTTGATTTCCATTTTCTAGTAATTGCTTATTTGCAGCTAATGGTGTTATGTATTTTGAAGACCATTTTAATTTTATGCCACATGCTAGCTGCTCTGTCTGGGGCAATTTAATTCTTCCCTCTCATATCTTATCTTTTACCTATTACTTTAATTCTCGTTTTAATAAATGTTGGGAAACATCCGTGCATTTCTTTTAATTTGGCTCTTTGTATCTTTATCTAGCTGCTATATATGCAAGGTCAATTATTTTTGGATATGTCTTGAAGCTTTTAATGAAATAGACATTCTCCTTTGATACATAATTTCTTCAGTTTAGCCCAGTTATAATTCGGAAACTATTTAAACAATCACACAACTGTTACTACTGAAATATCCTGCATACATATCAAATACTTTCATTCATTTTGCTTATCTTCTTCTCTTGGGTCCCCTGATACATCCTCACAGCTGAGCACTGGACTCCTGTCACCACATATGAATAAAATACCCTGCTGCAAACCAACTTCTACAAAAATTCTTCTAAGCTCCTTAACCGTAGTCTTAGCAGAAGCATACCTTTTCCACTATAATTGGAAGCCCTCTCCCTATCAGTTTAATAACACATTTTCCTTTGTCCCTCCCTGATATTCCACTAAATATACAAACTGAAAGCCTCTTTTCATCAAACTCATGTGCTCATATATCTGTCCAAATGCATCTCTTGCAACATGACAATTTACACCTTACATTTTCTGATCCCTCAGGACCTTTGCAAAATTACTACATTACCAGCACCCAATCAATCCATTTGTTCCTGATATGGAATTCTGATAGACACTCCTTTACTTGGCAAGAGTCATTTATTTGGGAGTGGGCCAGTTTGCTGTCCCTGGTGATCACCTACACTGTCCCCTTAGAGTACACCTCCATTCTCCCCTGCCAAAGTGAGACACATTAAGACAATGCAGGCTTAGCAGGCTCAAACTTCAGTAAGTAACATCTAATGCTCCCCTTATTGTCACCCTTGTGGCAAGGCAAGCCAGAACTACCCCCCCCCAGGATGGTTGACACAACAGCAGTCATTCCATTCTTCTCTGCCTAGGTTCTTTGTGCCATAATTAAGAGTTTGTGCCTATATGCCATGGAACTGGCTGCAACTTACATTTTTAATATAATTCAATGTACAATGCTCTTTGCCTCCGCCCTTTTTACTGTACTTGTAAGGCCATATACATTTTATTAAAATTAACACTGCAGCCATTCTGTTGATTTAGTGTTAGAATCACCTGCAATAAATGAACATTTTTGTTTGTGTGTATGTCTGTGTGTAATGTATGTGTGCGCGTGATGTGCTTAGCTGCTTTTAAGCACCAGTGAACTCTGGTCCTGGGAGGTCCCCAACAACAGCAAGTTATCTTACTCTGATATTTTATCACATTTGACAAAATGGTAAAAGTAGTACAGCAACCTGTTTACTTAAAAAATAGGAGGGTAATAACTAATAGGATGAAGAATCATATGGATTAGCACAATTTTATTCAATTTCAGAGATATCTCTGGTTGTAGATTACCTGACAAGTCATTTTGTAGTGTTTTGTCAAGTAGAGGGCTTCATAATTTTATGAAATATTTTGCCACTGACATAAATCCTGCTGGTGGTAATTTTTTCCACTAAAACTATCATACCTGGTGTTGGGGTCC
The DNA here is from genome assembly GCF_019279795.1 of Protopterus annectens. NCBI lineage: Eukaryota > Metazoa > Chordata > Ceratodontiformes > Protopteridae > Protopterus > Protopterus annectens. The sequence continues at coordinate 1,409,214,440 of NC_056735.1, forward strand.
AGTGATACTCATAACTGTGTGTATGAGGGGGAAGATAAGGAAAAAAATCATTCATTCTCTGATTATGCAATTTATCCTAATAAGGGTTGTGATAGGAGCATCTTAGGATAAAACAGGTAATCCCTGAATAAACATGAGTGAGGTAAGCTCTAGAGATCTGCAGCTCAGAGTGACTGATCAACACTGGTGACTTCAAATCACAGGGGGGCTGCAGGAGACAGCTGAATGGGTGGGGTAAAGGGGGAGGGGTGTGGTCAACTAGAAAGGGGAGGAGCTATGCACAAAACCACAAAAACTAACTTTAATTAAATACGCTGCCCTGGGTGGCAAACCATCATTATGAAAGTCCAATCAAGACAAAAATAAGTGTAGAAGAATAAAAATATTTCAATGCATTGGCTGCATGACAGCTTACTTAATATCTAGATGGAAACAAAAGGTTGTGAGGCATGAAAAAATAAATTACTTTTTAAATACATTACTGGAATGCCAGTCAAAATCAAGTATAAGAAAAACCAGAAGCACTCAACTCAAACCACTTCTCCTTGCACTGTAGTTCTAATTATAATATATTCAGCTTTATTAAAGTACCAAGCAACATGCTGAAAGTAGAAATCTCTGTGATGCCCCACTTGTAAAAATGTTTCTTATCCAAAAAGACCTGCTGCCTGACAACTTGTTTCATGGGGAAAACATGATCAAAGTAAAAATGAAAAGCAAACAAGAAACAAGCTCAAGATACATTGCTTAAAGGATTACTGTACAGGTTATGGACCACACATGATTGGCATTCTGTTTAGTTTACGGGTAAAGTCTGTAGAGATGACTGGAAGTCTCCAACAAGTGTAATGAGCTTTTAAAATAATGGAATCCTGTCCTTTAATACCCAAGGCTTATACATTATCTAGTCAAGTATTCTCTGCATGGCAACAACAGAAAGGCTTTCAATGTTGGCAATTCTTTAACAGTATGCTTATTAAAGCTTACTTGCATCTTACGATCTCAGACAAGCTTACCTTATGGTCATTAAAGCATTGCTACTTAAACACAGAGCAACAGGCACTTTGAGAAATAAGCATAAATCTGAGTAATAAGCATAAATCAACAGTACAAAAATATGACAGAAACCAGACCATTCTGCAAAATCAAGGACAGATGAAAAGCCACTGTAGTACTTATGCAGTGTGTCCTCCCCATCCAAGGTAGATACAACTACTCCTTGCCTTGCTTGGACACATCCAGAGTCACTACATGGGGGAGTGGGGTGCAACAAGTATGTCACAATTTGAAATGTCTCTGGCTGACTGTGATGGCCCTGACACATTTGTCATACCTCTCAACCTCAAGAGCAAGAAATCTGGACAAAGCCATACACAGAAGTGGGACAAAGGCCCAAAAATAAGGCCAATTTTTAAATACTGCCCTAATAAACTTAGAAAGATAATAGAATAGGTCTTGCATTAGTATGAATTTTCTGAAGGGTATAAAATCTGAAACTCAAATGTCTGTCATTTTCTAACTTCAGTCTTTAGTGATTTGTCACTAATTTGCCAAAACACACAATTTTATGAAAAATGGACCAAAAATGTGATGAAAAAATATAAAATAGACACACAATACAGCTGGGAACCTGCCAAAGAAGGGACACTTTAATATTAGTACTGCTACCTTGAGCAGCTGACAAAATAAAATAATCTACATGCATTTCAAGTAATCTATAACTTTGATTATTACAGTTATTTCTTAATTGTAAACCCTCCATGTTTTCTTCCAAAATTGCTATTTTGCGGAGGGATTATTAGGGGGAAGAGCAACATTTTGAGCCAAAAATCGGGGACAGTTGAGAGGTTTCCTATGCCTAATTCTATAAAGCAATTTATTTGCATGTACCTCTCAACCTGTTAATGCAGTAAATCTGAACAAGGCCAAATATATTGGGGGCACATATAAACAGTACTAAAAATTGCTCTTGTATAAATTGAGACAGTTGATAGAACAGCTCTTACTTTAACATGCATTTTTCTGAAGGTTATGAAGTCTGAAACTCAGTGTATCATTATTTAGTGACTTAATTCCTAAATGATTTGCCAGAAAACTACAAATTTTATGAAGAACAAACCAAAAATAAGAAGCAAAAATCTATTCATTCTTTGAAAATCTGGACAGTTGGGAGGTATAGTTCAGCTGGGCCTGTCTGAGCTTGCTGCCCTTCCCCCCTGACAAAATCATGGTTGAATGGAGCCTCTGCAGCCATTCCAATGAACCATTACTTGGCTATTTCACTCCATTTACCGTAAACACTAATGTGCATACTGCTTTACTTCTATGATGAGTTGGACTTCATTTGAAAGTTGTATTTTGTATTTTACAGTACAAACACTAAGTCATCTGCTAAACAAAGCAATGCAGTCTCACGATGAAAACTTAGCATTAAAACTTCTCTGCCCTTGAAACTCACATTCATTGAAACAGCATTGAAACCCACATTCAAAGAAAATACATTTTGCCAGTGGCAGATAAAGATTAATTTTGGGCTGTTTTCAAATCATAGGCCCCTTGCATATGAAACATACATGTGCTCTATGATACACCTTCCTCATTGTACTAAAATTATATTCCTTGTATAATACAGTACAGTTGTTAGAGGGTGTTTTAAATTTGTTTTGAACATTTTTCCAGTAAGCAATGAAACAAAACGTATGCACCCATAATGGCAAAACTGCCCAGTTGAGAACATTTATCATAAAAAAGTCTACTCAGACTTCCACAGTCCACCATTATTAGTAAATATACACAATTCTACAGTCCACCATTATTAGTAAATATGCACAATTATACAGTCCACCATTATCAGTAAATATGCACAATTCTACAGTCCACCTTTATCAGTAAATATGCACAATTCTACAGTCCATTATCAGTAAATATACACAATCTCTGAAGTAAAAGTCATCTAAATAATTCCACATTAAAGAAATCTGTAACTAATGAAGAGGTTGCTGCTAGCAATCACCTTTATATTTCATGGTTTCATCGAAAAATAAAGTGTCTGTTGCCCCTCAGGAATAAATTGCCTATATTACATTAAAAATGATAAGCTAGTAATAATATTGCAAGAGGAAATGGATGGCAAACTGATAACAGACTCATAGTTAGTATCTTCACCAAGGAGGACATTCTCAGTACGGCAGCATCCACCCCTTGTGGGAGTAGAACCCACAGCCTTCTGCATCAAAAGTAAGTACACAACCTGTTGTGCTATAGTATTAACAAGGCAAAACACTAAACTTCTGTTCCCCTGCAGCTCTCAGCTCCTTGTAAAATCTACTCAGTACTCAACTGCATCTCAACTTCACAGCACAAGAAAACTGGAAAAAGCCAAAATGCATTTGGGGGGGGGGGGGTCAAAAGCCCACAAACCAGGGACACATTAAACATTGCTTGTATAATCTTGGAAAGTTGCTAGAATAAAATGTTGTGTTACCACCATACATTTTACTGCCAAGGTCCCTGAGCAAAACAGTCAGAGTAACATACCACTACGCCACATCAGCTGCTTTGTAAAAGAGAGGAAGACTGAAACTTAAATGGCTATCATTTAGTGAATTCAGTTCTCACCATAGCTGTCAACCTCTTAGTACAAAACACCTGCACAAATCCAGTAATAAGGGAATACAGCCCTCAAACATATTCAGTGAATTCAGTTCTTGCCATAGCGGTCAACCTTAGCACAAAAACCTGGACGAAGCCAATAATGGGGGAATACAGTCCCAAAAATAGGGGCAAATTTAAAATATTCATCTTATAAACTTAGAAGATTGCTAGAAAAAAAGGTTGTGTTACTATGTATTCTGAAGAACATGAAGTCTGAAATTCAAATGCCTGTCAATTTTACTGCTGACAGAACAAAAACAATTTTCAGCAGAGACCCAGGGATTAATACTGCAGACACGTCTTTGTAAAATGACAGGGCACCAGAGCAAATCCACACAAACACAGGGAGGAGATGCAGACTCCACACAGAAGGCACCCCAGCCAAGAATCAAACCAGAAAACCTATAGCTGTGAGGCAACAATACTACCACTGCACCATCAAATATGCAAGGAATTAAACATTCAGAAACCTGAAGTCTGAAATTCAAATGCCTGTCAATTTTATTTAACATTTGTTAATCAGGACAGTCTGGCTTGGAACAAAAAAAAACAATTCTCAGCAGAGGCCCAGGAAGAAATAATGCAGACATGTCTTTGTAACATGGGAGGACACAAAAGCAAACCCACACAAACACAGGGAGAAGATACAGACCCCACCACAAAGAAGGCACCCCAGCGAAGAACCAAACCCAAGAACCTATAGCTGTGAGGCATCAATGCTACCACTGCACCATCAAATTTCAAGCATTGCAATATTTAAAAACCACAGATATTATGAGGAATAGATCAGATCAAATATGAGGCAAAAATCTGCAATTTATTTACAAATGGTGGTGGGTAGGGAATTCAGGTCTTTAACACCTGCATACAAGGTACAGGGTTCAAGCCTAAGGTATTCCCTACCACACCACCATGAGTCTAATCACCAGTACATCCCACCTGAGGCATTTTCACAGACACACACACACACACACACACACCTGGTCCTGTAGTAAATGCAAAACCACACACACCTGGTCCTGTAGTAAATGCAAAACCACACACACCTGGTCCTGTAGTAAATGCAAAACCACACACACCTGGTCCTGGTCCTGTAGTAAATGCAAAACCACACACACCTGGTCCTGTAGTAAATGCAAAACCACACACACCTGGTCCTGTAGTAAATGCAAAACCACACACACCTGGTCCTGTAGTAAATGCAAAACCACACACACACTCCACGTCCTGTAATGCAAACCACACACACTCCACTTACATGGTCTTGTAGTAAATCCCTGTCCGCAAAACCACCATACATCCAGTACGTAAATCCCGATGAGACTGCAGCCACCATACATCCAGTAAGTAAATCCCGCGCAAATCCAACCCTGCCCATCGCAAACTCTACTCCAATCCAGATCCTTACCCTGCCCGTCGTGAGATATTCCCCTGCAGCAAACTCCAATCCGATCCTTCCCCTGAGTGCCGACGTTGCAGTCCAACCCCGACGCGTTTCCCCAGTGAGTTCCCAGGCAGTCTATGCAGTTTAAAACTGCATAGACTTGTGGGAGAACTCCTATCCATGATTCTCAATCAGGACTGCCGTGCGCATGCTCCATGCACTAGACTGTCTCAGCAGCAGTGTGCATGCGCGAAGTCCGCGAAATTTAAAATTTTTTTTATTTTTATTTTTTATTTTATCTGTACTTTCAGGTTGAGGGGGCTGCAGACCGGCAGTCCGATAGCATGGGCCACCCCTGCTTACATGGGATTTTAAGAAGAACAGGGAGTTTTACAAATATCGTAGCAGGACACCAAGTACTATAACTCTCAAATTATTTTCTCAAGAATTCCAGGCAAAGACAAAATAATAGCAGAATATTTATTTATGTATTTATTAGATTTGGTAGCCTGTTAGGTGGGATGGTCTTTAGACCTCTTTCAGCCATGACTACATGACTAGGGTACCTAGGATAACAGCTGTAGCTGAAGTGAAAAAAGAGAACAGTGGAAAAATAGCAAAATATTCTGGAACCTCTAAGATGATAAACAAATGTCACTTAAGTTACAAAACATATACAGAAATGTAAATATTTCACATTCTCAAAATTTGGTATACAAGATATTTTCAGCACAGATTATACAAATAAAACATGAAGCCATGCTGGACATATTTATAACATGTGTATGTAGGAAGCTATTTTGTATCGTATGGTAGCAGATGGAGAGAGAAGAGTAACAATGGTAAAATATTTATTTACACCTTATACCATGATGTGAACAGCGCTTTAGGAGGGACTTTCTATACTATGATAGCTGCTACCCATTGACTCTTTTTATTTATCCTTTGTTGACTAGGTTAGTTCCACTAGGCTAGAGGCTTCTTTTCAGGGGAGACCATAAACTAATCACTCTGGATGTCCACACCCCACCACCACCCCCAACCAAGGAGACCACAGTGAAAGATGTTTTTAAAGCAAACTTCACCTTACTTAAGACAGAGGTGGTAAGTTTCACAGCCTCCACACTAAAGGATAACGCTGCCCAAGATGCAGAATCCTTTACAAATGCACTCTATGAGCACCTACAATGATGCATGGATCGTGCCATCCCTAGCAAAACCAAGACTCACCACCTAAGAGAAGGAAAACAGTCTGGTGGACCCCTGCCATAAACAGGTTATGCAATAAAAGGATGAAACTAGTTCAGAAAAAAAGCAAATCCCAAGAAGGAAAGACATCCCTGATCATTATCAGTAAGAAACTAAGGTCCCTCATAAAATCATCCAAGGCTATCTTCGAAAGAAAAATAGTCAAGGATTTGAAAGATAACCACAAAGCCTTCTTTAGCTATGTCAAGAATCTAAGTGGCAATTCACAGGTATGCTCTGAGCTAGTGCAAAATAGCACAAAATATACTGAACCTACTGATATTGCCAACATCCTGGCAGATAGATTCAGTGCAAACTTCACCCCCCTCTCACCTCCAAAAGGGCCCACAACAATACTGGAAAAGTGTAGTGTCCTAGAAATCACAGACGCACAGGTGAAAGCAGCCCTTTCAAAAGCCAAAACACAGCATCAATGGGGCCAGATGGTGTCCCAGGATGCATCTTGCACAAACTACAGAACGAACTAACCCCCCACCTAAACACGCTGTTCAACCTCAACCTCTCCACAGGCTATGTGCCCCTAGAATGGCACACAGCAACAGTTATTCTGCTCCACAAAGAAGGGGCCACAACTGACCCTGGTAACTATCCCCCCATAAGCCTGACTAGCCTGGTCTGCAAGGCTATGGAGTGCATCATCATAGAACTCATTAACAAAGACATTGGGAACCTCCAAACACATGACCCGACCCAGTTCAGCTTTGTTAAGGGCAGATCATGCCTACTAAACCTGGTTGACTTCTTTGAGACAGTCACCAAGGCCATAGATGAGGGAAAGGTGGTTCACACAGCCTACCTTGACCTCACCAAGGTGTTTGACACCATTCCTCACTCAGGTATTATAGAAAAACTCACCAGCCTGAACATAAACCCCTACATCACAAAATGGGTTGCCAACTGGCTTACAGACAGAACTCAGGCGGTAAGAATATCAGGCTCCAGGTCCGACTCTAAACCAGTCACAAGTGGTGTCCCACAAGGCTTGGTCCTGGGACCCCTACTGTTTGGCATATACTTCTCAGAAGTACAGGCAAACACAGGAGGACTACGGCTAACCAAGTTCACCGATGACTGCAAACTGGGAGCCATAACTGACTCTCCGGCTGACATGGACATCCTTCAAAAAGGCCTTACTAAGACGGACACCTGGTGTCAAAGTCATGGCCTCAAGCTAAATGCCAAAAAATGCATAGTCATTCCATTTGGGAAAAACAAAACACCCACAAATTACCACATAGATGGCAGCCCCCTTAATACAGAAGAGATAATAAGAGATCTAGGGACCCAGGTAGATGGTAATCTCTCCTTTGACAATCATATTGCCAAAGTAGTTAGGAAATCCTTCTATGTGGCCCATCTAATTACTAAAGGGTTCGCATCTAGAAATAAAGAGGTTATAGTGCCCCTCTACTCATCACTCATCAGACCCATCATAGAGTACAATGCCCCATTTGGGATGTACCTCACAAGACACTTCCAACAGCTGGAAAGACCACAAAAGTACCTCACCAAGAGGATTACTGGCCTCAAACATATGTCCTATACAGACCTACTGAAAAAACTCCAGCTGTACTCAGTGGCATATCGCTTACTCAGAAGTGATCTCTGTCTGACTTACAAAGCCATGTCCAACTCAGAATTGATGGACATGCTCCACCTAAAGAAATCCAAGTCACTGTGAGCCACGCGCTCTAGTGAGCTAAACCTCACCACAACAATAAATAGAACATGCTGGAGGGATAGATTCCTGTCACAGAGACTCCCCATGATTTGGAACAACATTCCTATCTACATTAGGCAGAGACCCTCACTAACACTCTTCAAGAGAAACCTTGACGAGTGGATGGGTAACAGAAAATACACCCCTGGAATCACTTCATTGGCTCTGCTTGACAGAGGCTCAGTTAATTAATCAATGGGGTGGCGAAAGCCAACACACACTGGCTAGGCTTATAAATGCCCACAGACAGATAGCCTAGTACCTACCTATGAACCAAGGTGGCCTTTATCCTACTTGGGGAAATTTGGCCATGGCATCAGGGAGGTTCACCTATTCTTTTCCATAGGTGCCATGGGATTTTGTACATCTTCCTGAGCTGCCATAAATCCAAGCAGATGGGACATTGACATACTCAGGAGTGCAGCATCCCCCCTTATTCTGCAATACAATGTCAGCAATCAAACTACCTGGTGTGGGAATAGAATTCACTGCCTTCTGTGCCAAAGCCAAGTGTGCTGCCAGTTGCACCACTGACCCTGCCAACTTAGTTTCCTACATGTTTAAATAATGGCTCAAAATCAGGAACACTTTTTAAATATTACTTTAATTTACTTAAATATTCAATAGAACATGTAATTTTGTAACAATATACATTTTCTGAGCAATAAGAAGTATGAAACTCTAATGTCAGGTATTAGTGACTGTATGTAATCCTGAATTATTTACCAGTGAATCAAAACTTTTGCAAGGGACAGGGCAAAAATTGGGGTCTTTCTGTGAAATTGGGTGGGGGTGGGGGGTTGCAGTGTATTTAATACCAACAAGTTGGCCATAACTTCTTTCACTTTCCACTGTAAACATAGAGCTTACACATGATAGGTGGCCATCTTTGGTGGTCTGATAAAAGCAGGATGTGTGTGAAAGCAACTTCTCACTACCACAGTGAGTAGCATTGCCCTGTAACAATGGTTTTCTCTGAATGAGTTCTTTGCTGTGGCTTTTTCTATCCAGAGTCTGCATGCCTTCCATGTTACATTTAACAATGTGCTCTGTTTTCCTTCAGTTTCCCAAAAGCATGCTTCAAGTGAACTGGTGCTCCTTTTCTCTGAAGGTGAGTATGCAGTGTGTGTACGTTTTGGCATCATGAGAGACCTGTTTTGTCAGAGACTGTGTGTGTGTGTGTGTGTGTGTGTGTGTGTGTGTGTGTTGCACAAACATGTTTTCAAAATATTACAGATTTTTATTTGTGGATCCATACACAAATAAAAATGCAGTTAACAAGTGATTATATTTCCAGAATGAGACATACACAAAATATTCAGACCCTTCGAATGTCTAGGGGTCTTATGCCCTCTCCCACACACCCCAGACTGTATAAAAGGATTTTGAAATGGACTTAATGATGTCCTCTGCCCTCCAATACACGCATTCTAATGCCAGCCCTGCAGAGAGGTGTGTATAGGAGGTTGCTGTAGCTTAAATGGGAGGGTGGATATGGTGTGCCGTTATTTCTTTAATTTTTCTCACAATAAAACCTCAGACGTATGCACAGGTGAATCACACTGTAGCTTGTGTTGGAGATGGGGACAGTGTGGTCATTGTTTCCCATACTTCTCACAGACCTCAGAGGTGTCAAAAGAAAGTCACTGTGGCTTGTGTAGGGGCAGTGTGCTATTTAAGAGCAACAAGCTGGAATACATTTCTGTGACCATTATTTTTTTTTCATTTTCCTTTCAATTACATATCAGGTACACATCCAAGTGGCTGCTGTTTGGGGGTAGGGCTTTGCAGTCATAACTGTGTATATTTATGACAGCAGTAACATATAACTGTGGCTGTTTGTGCTTTTGCTTTCATCCCGGTCTCATTCAGTATTCTAACATGTACCAGGGAAATGCACATATGGGGGAGCAGGCAGTACTCCCAGACAGGATTTATGTATCTTCTCAAACATCTGTCTTGATAGTTATTAAGAGCTACTATTTTGTAAGTTTTGAACATTAAGCCGTGAATAAAACATATGCCTTACTTGAAAGAAAAAAAAAAAGAGAATTTCTTTTTTCACTTCTGACTTTTGTTCATGCCACTCTAAAATGCACCTCACAAGATCTATAACCCTATGGCTTAATTCACTTATTTCCTAAACAGTTACCAGTGTGCTGTCTTGGACAGTTAAGGTGCATTGAAAAGATGCGATGAAAAGTAAAGCTGAATAGTAACAATGAACTTCTTTCTTTTGTCACAAGTTTTGTTCAGGCCTTTATTGGATTAAAAAACTCTAAAATGCACTGCAGAACATCTAGAAGTCAGTGTTCTAGAAAAGAAATGAAGAGCAAGACAAAACGTGAGAAAGGTAAAACAAATCTGCATGTAATGCAGAGCCTGGAATGGGAAGAAAATGGGGGTGGGCGGGCACCGGAGGATGTATGCAGGAGTGAAACTATAGGTTATGTGGGAGCCACTCAGCCCTTCACCTAGGGCACCATTTCAATTAAGGTTGGACCTGTACATAATGTTGTTGAAATGTAACATCCATACATACAACCACAATCCCTTTATCCTATTTTTTATATGGGGCCGGGGTGTCACATCAACAGTGATGATCATCTAGAGACACCATTCACAGACTGCCGGGTAGTCCTTTTAACTAAATGCTAGTAGCAGTAAATTTCTCTTTGTGAGATGGGTCAACATCATGTGACACACAGGTCTTTCTTTATGTAAAACCATTGTAACTACAGTTCAGTCTGTGTGTACTCTACCTAAAACTTTGCAACATGAACTAAAAGGTTGCTTATGAGGAGTGCCATTGACAGTTGATGCTTAGATTGAAATGTAAGGGGGGGGCTTAAAATGCTAACAAAAGCCCTGTATATGTATATATGAATGTATATAATAAAATATTCATCTTGCTAGCAGTTTTATACATACCTTCTAACATTTGACATAAAGGCTATTATATAATTATAATTCACACCGTTATGTCACATTTTTCCAATTAGTTCAGTTCACTCTAGCTGTCCTTTGTACCTTTTTGACTTTGTAGTTTGTGCGCATTCTTGGTGTTTTTTCTCATGTTAATGACATCTCTGGGAAATACCATCTTGTGTGTCTGTAGCTGACTGGTCAACAGAAGGACTTGCACCTTCAGTGGCTGTACTGTCTGAGGAAGGATCAACCCATTTCAATTTGTAAGAAAAAAAATAAATGTAGAATTTTGAAGACCTTGGAAAACCAGAAGATTCTTACTGTAAACCAGGGTTTGCTCATCCATTTGCTATTTTTAGTGGGAGAGTCTTCTCTTGTGAGCCTGGAAAACATGAACCCAAAAAAGCCAAATGAAGATGCACAAGCCAAGAAATTTAATGTCTAGAAAGGCAGACGTGGCACATGATGCTATTGAGAGCTCTACATTTATATAGAGACCTGAATCTGGTACGTGTTTCTGCTGAAGTCCATCCAAAGGCCATACTATCTGTATTTTGCCAGGCCTAGACAGAAATTGTTGCTTCACAACTACACATGTGATCCCCAGGCATCTACTATTAATCAACATGTGGGGCAAGCATCAGGGAAAAAATCTTTCCCTATCAGATCTGTTCTCCCTGCAGGAACTTTTTGCTCCAGTTTCAGCCAACTCTCAATACAGATCTTGAGGCCGGTGTTTTTGCTGAGTGGACAATTGTCTATGCCTACATTGATTAAAAATGATTCACAGAGGAGTACATATCAGCTTGGCAGATGATCATACACCTGCTGTGCCTGTAGTAGAGCCTAGAATTTTGAATTACCTTATCCCCCTCCCACCTAAGTAAGATGAAGAGAAGTCCTTAAGTTTGAATCATCTGACACTGTCACTAGTGAGGAGAAGGCTAAGAGTTGTCAAACTCTTCATAAATGTATTCCTCTTTGCAATAAATTACATATAAGAAAATCTCCCTGTCTTTGGCATCTCCACTGGAAGATGCTTCCATTGATGAGACCCTCAGCCTGATTAGGGAAGACTTTAAGTGGATTTAGAAGGAAAGTTTGGTTCCCACAAAAGGTATTTGGAGTTAATAAGGATAAGTGAAGTTGAGCAGTTATTCATCCAGTATTCTACGCCTTTGACAATGCTTTTAAAAATGCTTCCCTAGAACTGGACCCTCAACCTCCAGCTCCCCAAAAATCCAATAGGTTTTATCTGGTAGAGGACAGGGCTAAGAAGCTTTAGAAAATTCTATTGCTGATCTTGCAGTCATGTCTCTGGATGTAGTGAGTGAGACCCAAGCTGGTCCTGTGATTAGTACCTTCAAAATAATGAAGAAAACTGGTTACTAGACAGGATTTGCAAGGAGGTCTATGCATCTGCTATTTCAATCACCAAAGCTATTAAGTGCAAAGTACATTTTAGAATACTGGAAATGATGATAGAAGCTATTTTTAGATGCATCTTTATTTTTTTTTTCATTTTATTTAATATGAAATTAAAATCTTAATATAGACGTGCATAGTCCCAAAAATGTGTCTTCAGTTTTATACCTAGAATGCTTAGAGGATAATCAAGCAAGAAAACAAGATGCTGCACATTTAAAAATGAGCTTTCAGGATCCAACATTTAAGATTTAATCCACACGTTCATATAAAACTCATGAAGTGTCTGAAACTCCTAAGCTCTCCAGTATCACTAAACATCCCATACCACATGTTACAAATCTTGTCTTGGTCTACCTGGGCTGCTAAATTTCTTCTGTATACTTTATGATTATACTTCCCACCTCTCTCCACCCTCCAGCACATTTAAACTTTCCAACTCTTGGCTGTGACATTCTTGACCCATCCACTTAAAGATGACAGCTGGGATTTGTATTTGCCTGTCTGGCCTTATGTTTCCCCCCTTTCCCCATATCACAAATATCTAGCTGTGTGGATCTCTGTCATCAAATATCTTCCATTCTTGGATGCAAGAAAATTTCTTTGCAAAAGAAACTGAAGCAGTGGATCATGGTTATGCAGTGCACACAGCATATCTAGACCTGGTCAGTGCCTTTGCCACTATACTGCATACAAGCATTATTGATAGACTTGTAAATCTGAATATAAATCCTTATACTGTGCAAAGGAAACTAACTGGTTGTCTGACAAAATCCATTTGGTTAAGTAGCAGGTGCCATTTCTAAAAGCAACACAGTTACCAGTGGTGTCAATGGGCTCAGTTTTGGTCCCTCTCCTATTTGGCATATATTTCTCAGACCTTCAGGCCAGCACTTCTGGCCTATGGTTATCTAAGTTTGCAGAAGACTATAAATTGGGTGTCATTATTCAATCTTCAGCTGATTCATAATTGCCCCAACACTGCTTAGACCATGTTAACAATTGGTGCAAGGATAATGGTCCCAAATTAAATGTAAAAAAAAAATAAAAAAGTAGCACAGTTCATTCTGGTAAACAAAACACTTTCACTTACAGTATAGGTGATGCATCCCTCCAATCAGAACTGTTGTAAGATATCTGAGTATTCTGGTTGATAATTGCTTATCATTTGACCACCATGTCTTCACAGTAGTCCAGAAAGTCTTTTATCACACCCATCTAATTTCCAAAGGCTTCTCTACTAGATCCAAAGAGGTCTTAATTCCCCTTCACTAATTACTTATCAGACCCATTTTTGAATATAATGCAACTTTTGTCATATATCTATCTAAACATATCCCACAATTTGAGAGACATCAGAGATTCATAACTGAAAATATCAGTGGCATTAAAAATCTTAGTTATCAAGAAAGACTGCAGCCCTTCCTCTGTACTGAGTCTCTTACAACAGACTCCTCCACGGAGATCTATGTATAGCCTATTTGATCTCCTATTCCTTCGCATAACTATTAGTACATCAAATACTCAGTTAAAGGAAATAAACCTTTATAACCACATAAGATACATTGGCATGATAGATTCATATCCCAATGTATCCCTCACCTCGGGAACAAATTTCTAATACATGTCAAGCAGAGTAATACCCTTGCCACCTTCAAAGTAAACCTAGATAATTGGATAGACAGTCTGAAATTTTCTCACAGTCTATCTTGTCTTGCCCTCCTGGAGGCTAGAGGGAAATTTTGAATAGGGTTTTTTGGCTAGGCTTAAAATAAATGACCTGCAGATTGATTGCCTAGTTCTTATCTATAAACCTGCAAACTCTCCTATAAACCCTTTTCCTCCACATTGTCCTAAAATGTGTAGCTCTTTGCAACCTCTTTATCTGTCTTTTGGGATCTGTTCACCTATGCTGGACTTCTGAAGCAATAATGAATAGTGCACATCTGCTTGTCCCACAAAATTAGGCCAACTGTAACTACTGGACCTTTTACATACCTCTTCCCTTTCCCTCTCCCTCAGTGAGAAAATGCCTCTCCCTCTGCTGTAATCCATTTTAATCTCTGTATTGCTGCACCATACTTTTGACTAATCAAGAGCTTTTGTAGGATTCTGCTCAGTAGATCACACATGTACATTATTTTTTAACACCTTTAATGAATTATCACTTAAGTCATAGGCAAACATACATTTACATAAAAGAAAACAAACCATATTAGTATGCTCCTAGTTAGAAACATCACCCATCACATGCTTTTTGTATAGCTATCATCAATCTAATAGTACATAAATTGCTCAGTTCCTCCCATCCCTTAAATCTCACTCCTCCTCCAAAACATTATTTTGCATGTATTGCTCCCACGATTTCCATTTTTTCCTATGTAATTTGCTCCTACCTTTTTCTAAATATCCTATTCCCAATTCTTTATCTTTGTTACAATATTTAATACTTCCAATACAGTTGGTTTAGACTTTGATTTCCATTTTCTAGTAATTCGTTTTTTTTTTGGCAGCCAGCAGAATTAAACTTAAGAAGGCCTTACTATGTCTAGGCAATTCAGATCTTGTACCCCAGCTCAGAAAATCATTTCTTTAGTTATACCCATTTCCTCACGCAATATTTCTGACAAAGTACTTTGTAGGGAATTTTTTTAGGTCTTGACAGCTCATTATACCCCCAAAACATATGTTCCCAGTTACCTCTTTCTTCCCCAGTATACCTCCAACATTTGCCATTTAACAGAGGTAAAAAAATATTTGGAGTCTGTTTAGGGTATAAAATACTTATGCAAACACTTCCAAACAAAAATTCTAAATCTTTTAGACTTTTCTGCTTACGTTTGAGTCATACATATGTCCTCTCATTGTTTCCTTGTGTATTGCTTATCCAATCTCGTCTCAATTTTTTCTAAACTCCTCTATCTTGGATTGATTCCTAGGGAAAGCAGCCCCTAGCCTGCAATCCAAATGTCTTCTTGGCCTCTTCCCATTCTGTTACTTTTCCCTTTCTTGTTAGGTGCTCTGAATACCTTGGTTCCTTTGTCTATTTTCTTCAATAAATTCCAGCTCTCTCTTTCCTATTCTCTAGGCCCTTAATTGCAGTCATCCATATTGACAAAATCTCCTTTCTTCATTCCTGTGTTGTCTTAGTTCTTGGTATACTTTCTGCTACTTTATGAATATAGTATGGCTGTTCTTATTCTCCTTAAGGATCTGCATCCAAAATCCTGCTCTCTCCTTATTTCGTGAATTCCCCTGTTTCATTGTCATCCCTTTCACTTTGAATTATAGCTTTCTGCTTGTGTTATGTGTAAGAGCCTTAACTGTGTAGCTCTAAAATATCCCTTCAAATAAAGTAATCATAGATCACATTGTTCTGTTGGAAGGATTAACTTATCCCACTTGACCCTTGTCCTCTTCCTATCCCAGATATATTTCTTCAACTCTCTATTAATTTTTGTCCACAACACCTTTTCCGGTTGATAAACATATGCCTGACCTGTATATATATATATATGGAGAAGACCAAACAAAAGATAATACAAAAACTGGAAGCTCTTGTTTATGAATATGGATAGTAGGATAAAAGCAGTGAAAATGTTTTAGTCTATTTAGTTTTATATATATATATATATATATATATATAACTAAATAGACTAAAACATTTTCACTGCTTTTATCCTACTATCCATATTCATAAACAAGAGCTTCCAGTTTTTGTATTATCTTTTGTTTGGTCTTCTCCACATATTATTAGCTGCCATAACAGATTCCTTTTTAAACCATTCTCCTAAATACTTAATTTTATTGTGTCTCCATGAATACATGTATTGCTGGACCAATTCATGTTTGGGTGCATAGTTTCAGCTATTATCTTTGTTTTATTTTCATTAATTTTATATTCTGAAAAGACTTGAAACTGATTCAAGATGTTCTACAACACTGAGATGTCCTTTTCTGTTTTTATCAGGTATAAAATAATATTGTCTGCAAATAGTCAACTTCTCTTGATTACCGTACCAATTATATCCTTAAATTTCTGAGTCTCTTATTTTCTTTGACAATGGATCTAAATATAATGCAAATAAATGGAAAAGAGTTCACTCCCTGATTCCTCTGTTCAGACACAAATTGTCAGAGGGGAACCCATCCACTTTAATCTTTGCCTCGGATCCCTCATATATCCCTCTAATTAACCTTATTATTGTAATAGGGAATGCAAATACTTCCATTTCCTACTTATAAAAATCCAGATTACTCTTTTTGTATGCTTTCTCTGCATCATGACCTACCAACAATAGCAGTATTTTCTTATACTCTGCTTCCTTCTGGATTATCATTACTCTATTAATGTTGTCAGAAGTTTGCCTCCCCTCCACAAGACCACATTGATCCATATCTATCAATTTTGGCAACACTTTTGCCATTCCTTTACCTATTATAGACATAAACATTTTATAATCGTGGTTTAAATCTGAAATGGACCTATACAAAGTACAAAGCTGGATCTGATGGGTTTTTACCATCTTTAGCTATTACAACCACCACAGCTTTCTTCTAGAATGTTAGTGCTTCCCCTCCTTTTGAAATACTGTTAAACAAAAAATTCAGATCTTTATTACTTTCTTCCCTGTTAGCTTCCAAACGTCCACATGAATGCCATCTGTCCCTGGAGACTTTCCTGAGATTGGTTATACATCACCATTTTTATCTCATCTTCTCCTAGCTTAACTGTTAGTTGTTGATCTTCATCTACCTCTAAACCTTCCATGAGTATTTCCAATTGTGCACTTTTTTTGTTACAGACTCCTGAAATTTATCAAAAACCCTGTTTTCTGTTTACTTTCTGTTGTCAAAGTAATTGTGCTGAAAGTTTTTGTGCTCTTGAGTTATCAAAAAAATTATCTAACAGGAAATATTCTAAGCCTATGCATATTATTCTGATGCTCCTTTATTTTCTCTTTAGCACTCTGCAATTGCACATTTTCTTGTTCTATGAGTTTCCCTCTATTCTGCAAAATTTTAACCTTTGTCAGCACCACTAAATAATTCCTGCTACTTCTTAACCATATCTCCTTTTCTTTTATTTCTACCCTGTTTTTAAACTTCACTTCCATTTGATTACACTCACTAGCAATAACTTCTGAATAAATGTATATCTTCAGTAAAAAATAGTGAAGGACCAAGCCGCAGCAATACAAGGCAAAAACTTTTAATAATAGTTACCAGGCTGTCCTTTGGCAGGACAAACTCTCCACCCTTCTCCCCGTTACCCTTGGTGTCCCTCAAGGTTCCACATTAGGTCCCCTTCTTATCTCCGTCTTTATCAATGACCTCCACACTGTAATCCCAGATGCAGCCTGTATACAATATGCCGATGACTCCACCCTGATTTGCTCAGCCTCTACCCTTACAGATCTCCTTAGTTTAATCCAGAAAACCTTTAATACAGTGGAAAACTGGATCTCTAATCAACAGCTGATATTAAACTTCAATAAAACAAAGCTATTGCTCTTCTCCCCTACTCGCAAATCCTCTCAACCTTCGTTTACTATAACATCTAAAAATGGGACCATAATCTCACCAGATATGTATACCAAACTCCTGGGTGTTATAATAGACAACAATCTCAAATATGATCTGTACATAAACCAAACTATTAAAACCATTAATAAATATCTTGGCTGCCTATATAAAACCAAACTTTTTCTCACCCCTCTAGCTAGGACTGCCATTGCCCTTACCCATCTGCTTTCAACTCTACTCTATGCCTCGCCAGTACTCACTAACTTGAACAAAACTGATCTCAGCAAACTCTGGCTGCTACAATCAAATTGCCAGGTTTGACACATGAACTCCCTACAGGACACACCATTGTCAAAACCTAGATATCTTAGGATGGCTAGAACTCCCCAGGCTAATTCAATATAATCAACTTACTGTAGCATTCAAGGTGATTAACCATCCAGAAAAAAACGTCCTCCCTTAAAAACATTATCCATCCCTACAAAAACGATAGGCCACTTCATTCCACTACAAAACTTTTGATTCGGTCTGTCAAAGCTAACAACCTATCTGGAGAATCTTTGCAAATTCAGTAGACAAAACCTGGAATTTGCTCTCATCTGACCTTACTCTGAACCCCTCCCTTAATCAGTTAAAAAAAATCTAACCCAGTATTTTAAAACTCACTGGTTATGTCACTGCTTTTACTCTAACTAAAGCTTAATCTACTTCCATATCCCTGCAATTTTATATTCACAGCGACTTACCTTTTACACTAAAAGGTTTGAAAAGAGAAACTGTAACATTTCTGCAGATACTCTGTATACAGCTGCACCTATAGGTTTGATAAGAGAAACCGTAACATTTGTATATTTTTCTGAATATAAACTGTATTCTTCATATTTTTGAAATGCGAGACTGTAACTTATATGTTAATAAAATATGTTTGTGCATATACTTGTAACTTGCTTATCTTTATCTGTTTGTAAGTTTGGAGCTTTTCTCCCCGAGCCTCTGCTGAAAATGGACATGTATCCAGTCTTACTATTCCGGTTAACAAATGTAAAATAAAATAAATAAATAAATAAATAGTGAGCGCTTTCACAGCACATTTGCTGGTTCATCAGACACTACAGAAAGAACCAAAAGACACCATTTTAAAATACAAACCAGCCAATGAGGTCATTCAGCCAATTCAGTCATAGTTACAGATTATAAAATGGATGTAATACATGAATGGTCTGTACAAACAATAATGCACAAAATAGAAACATATATAAAGAAGTAACATATATAAAAAATAATGGCAGATATAAGAAGCAGCATATATAAAAATATGTAATGTTTGTGTGTGTATATATATATATATATATATATACACACACACATCCTATCTCTTCAACTCTCTAACTTGCAAAATGGGTTTAATACATATCTTATCATTTAAATCCTTACCTGTGGTAGCCTGCATCCTAATAATCCATTTGAGTTCTGATGTTTCTGTTCTATTTCTAACATTACCTCCCCATTCACTGGGCACAATGTTCTCAATCACCATAAGTCTAAAGGAGTGTGTGGGGTTATGCTGCATTTTTCCAGGTGAAGAAAAGGAGTTTTAGTGAGAGGCTAAAGACTACAAACATCCGTTCTGCTGGCAGTGTAATTTGGTATTGAGATTTGTTTTGGAGTAGCACTGCTTGTTTCACTTTGTTTTTTTATTGGGTTATGCTGCATGACATGTTTAGCTAGTGCACTTATTTCTATCTGTCGGAAAATATTGTACACATGCTCTCAAATATAATCCTTGAATTTTCTGTCTGTTTTACCAACATAGAAGGACATACATACCTGGCAGTAGGCCAGGTAGACCATATGCATAGAATCACAACTAGTATGTATATTAAACTCCATCATCCTACCTGTGTCAGGATGTAAAAACCTACTGCTGGTATCAATCAGACGGCAAAAGTTGCATTTGTTACAGGGCAGAGTGCCTACAACACTCAAAGCCATCTCATTACTGTTATCCAACTTTGGATAATACAGCATCCTTTTAAGTGATTTTTTGTTTCTGAAAGTAAATCTTGGTCTCTCCTCCATTTTTTATATCATGACATGTTTTATACAAATACTAAGAGCAAAAATTGTTTTACTTAGTAACCTGTTTTCCTCTTCCTTCCCATGAATGTTATGCCAAACATTAATGACATGAAGTGGGGTATATGCTTTTCAATTCCCCACAAGTTTAACAAAGTCAACAGAAGTGCAATCTTTCCACATTTTCTTGTAAAGCCATTTTCACAAATTTGATTGATGCTTTATAATCTCATTTATTCATGAATTTCAATGTAGTTGGTCTTCTTCCTGTTCATCTCCATCTCCCAACCGCAGACTCTGGTTCAAGTACAAGGTACTCCCAATTCTTCCAGTCAACTCTTGTGCTTTTTTCTGTCTCTCAAGCATTTCCATTTGGAACATTGGAAAAGGTTTCACTGGTAAAGTCTCTCTATGAGCTTAAGAAATAAAGCACAGTCCCCTTTGGTTTGATGGCCCACTTTTTGTTGGACAAATGTTTATATTTCCTCCTTAGCCTGTACTGCATTAAAAATTATGTTGATCCCTAGAAAAATATTCTAAAGACAGCTGGGTACAGCAGCTTGAATCTCACACCTACCTCTCGATATTCCCTGATTGCTGGAATAAACCTACTTCTCTTCTTCCTGGTATACTGTAAATCCTCATTTTCTACACTTTACTGTCTCCAGTTTTTAATAATTTTTCCTTTTGCTACAGTTTTGTTAGGATAAACTCTTTTTGTTTGCTGGAATGATTGCATCTTTACTAGTACTGGTCTTTGCTGCTTTCTTATAGCCAGGTTTACACATGATGTGCCCTTTCAATTAACGAATCATGCTGTGGAATACTAATACAGATGCTTATTTATGCTTTCATAAAATTCATTGTGTTTTCCTTCTAGTTTCTCTGTTACATCAGAAACTGTTTCCATGCATGCTCTATCCTCAAATTCTACCATTTTTTGAAACAGCTCTTCTTGAGCATTTTTATACTCAGCCAGCCTTTTCTTCAATTCAGTCTGATTTTTGCAGTTTTATCAGTTCATCTGAATAGTTGTTTAAAACCTTCTTCAAATTTTCCCAGCCTTTTGTTATTTGAGATGATATATTCCTTTAATAGTTTATTTATTTTTAATCAGATCTGAACAGCTTTGATTTTTTTCCCCTCTAGATTACTGGATGCATTGTCTTGCACCAAAGTTGGAGCTTCAGCTGAACAGCTGCAGGATTCTTCATTCTTCATAGTCAGTGTTTTCTCTTTAGCTTTTCTAGTTGATTTTATTTCAGGCTCACTGAGTTTCTTCTTTGCTGGCATCTAGGCAGCGTACTTACTAGTCAGTAACTAAATTTACTAAAATTTACAGAGTTACTGGCTATTATCTCTCGGGTTCTTATTTCACTCTGGGAGAGCTGAAATTAAGCTGTTGATAAGTGTGCAGCCATCATGGAAATGGATGTGCAATAGGATGCCCTCATTCACTAACAAAGTATTTGCATGAATATTTAGCTATTCATGCCTTAATCATTCAAATTTGATTGAAACCTATTTACCGTTGAACTCCTCCCAGGGCAGCAAGAACTACATATCACCTTTATATCCATCCAAATATAACAAATAATCTTATTTTATTCTCAGCTTTAACTATTTCCAATGCACCATTTTGCCATCCTCTTTAATTGCAGAGTTGTTCAAAATGCCAACCATCAATGTACTTTTAAAATGTAATTTATATTAAATAAGTCAATTCTGATCATGTGATCTGCAGGGAGGGCTATAAAGTGACTTGATTGGTTTGTATCACTGATTCTGATGAAGTATGGGTGATTACAGATGAAAGTGCTTCATCTGGTTTTTATTTTGTGTATGTTCATTGATTTTTATTGAATAAAAGTTTTTATTCATTGCGGAGTTCCTCCTTGGTTTACCGTTCCAGTTGGTTTGGATATTGGTTACTGTTCAGTGTGTATTGGTACAACCATCAGTGTCTTCATATGTTCTCCTAATGGACCACATCTTTTCCAAACGTTTGTGTTTCCACTGGTTTAAAGCACAAAAAAAATCATCTTTTCTCTATCTCCATTGTGCTATACCTTCTGCCCTTGCCATAATACCCTTTCATTCTTCACTTATCATAACAGATTTTGCAAGTATATACGGCTCAAAATCAGACATACCTTATGCCTGCTATAGTTGATTTGAATCTTTCATTATCCTATAGTTCCTGGCTGCCAAAATAAATTTATCATAAATTTATAACTTCAGAGCCCACTTAACATTAAATCTTTGTCGTCGGTGCTTGTGTGTGTGTGTGTGTGTGTGTGTGTGTGTGTGTGTGTGAAATGTTCTCAGGGAGTACAGTTTGCTTGCAGTCTTTGCTATGCTAGTTGGCAATATATGTGTATATATATATATATATATATATATATATATATATATATATATATATTCATATATTCAGGGGCAATACAGTTTATATATATATATATATATATATATATATATATATATATATATATATATATATACACATAGTCAAAAATACATATATTTATAATTTTACAGTTGGAGATCCACAGCTAATTCAGTTTACATACACTTAGGCACTGCCGTACAGTTTTACACATGGACTCAGTATTACCAATGTTTTATAGTGTAACAGGTTACAAGCCTGGATTAGAAAAGAGCATAATGAATACACAAGCAATTAGGTGTTATATGAGCAATAGTTTTATTAGACATTAAGTCCTTTTTTTAGGTTAGTTTCTGAGCATATATCAGGGTGGATTGGGGTGGGGCAGTTCCAAGCTTTAGCAATGTATACCAATTAGTGTCTCCATTTTGCTTGTCATACTTAAAAGTGAAACTTTGGTTTAGGTGTTGAGGTGTGAGATTCTTAGATGATTCATATGTTTAATGATGTTTGCAATTGTTAAATATATGGCTTGTGTAGAACATTGTGTAGTTTTGAATTGAGTTAGTGTTAAGGTTTGCTGAAGGTCTAACCATTGCAATTGTTCAAATACTAGACAGTAATGTTTTGTTGGAGAGACTGGCTGCAAATTTATTTATTTTTAGTATCACTTCTCCAATTTGTTCAGGAGTGTTTGTATATTGGTTAGGACTGGAGGTGTGTAAACAGGGCTGAGATGAATCTGTGCCTGCTTGGTCATCAGAGAAGGTTTCATTTTTGCTTTATTTTATGCAACACATCAGCTTTTTGCAACAGTGTGGTTGTTCTGATCAAACATGAGATTGTCAATGATTATTCCTAATAGTTTGATGTGCTTTACCTGTTCATTGTAGTGTTGTTGGTAATAATAGTGCCAAATTCAGATGTATTTGCTGGACTTAAGCCAGGGGTGAAGAAATTAAGTTTTTGGTATTCAGTATCAGATGGGATGCATTTAACTATTTTTTCTATTTCATTGAAGTGAATGTTTGAATCAAGGTGAAGTTGAATGAGTGTTTTGGCAGTAGTTAATATGGTAGAGTTATCTGCATATTGTATTGAGGTTGTGTGTTTTATTACTCTGCATGTGTCATCTGGAAATGTACTTAAGTGTAAAGGCTCAAGGATGGATTCCTTTGGCACTCCTATTTGAGTTGGTGTGTGTGTCTTTCCATTTGACAGCTTGCAGTCTACCTTTTAAGCAACTTTGGGACCATGTAATTGTGGCTAAGGTAATATGTATTTGTGTTAATCTGTTGAGTAGTAAAGTATGTCAGACAGTCAAAAACTTTGAAAATATCAAATAAGACTGATGTAGTAAGGGCATGTTGGTTTACATGGGAGTTTATAGTGTTTAGGTAGATTAGAAGGCAGAGTCTGTAATGTAGGCAGGGCAGAAGCACTCCAATATGCCAAAAAGTGATTGTAGATTATACTTTGTGACCTGAAAACTGTTTATGGATGAATTTCATCAGGATCTTAGATACCAGAGTTAATATTGCAGCTGTGCAGATGTTTGCAAGTGCATACCTTTGTGTGCAATTGTTTCCACATGGGTGGAACAATTATTTCTTGTATTTCACTGTGTAGTAGTATTGACAGGGAAAAGCTATTGAACTGTCTACAGTTTTGAGGAATTCTGCTAACACGTTGTCGGGGATCAGAGCTGCTGTTTATTAAATGAACAATATTTTGTCTGTGGGTACTCATTGCATGGTAAATTGATCGTGTGTGTGTTTGTTTTTGTGTGTATGTGTGTATATCTCAGTGCTTTAGTATTCAGTGATAGCACCTGACTTTTTACTTTATGAACAGCAAAGTTACATCAAATAAGCTGCTAGTGTGTTACTATTTGGTTAAGTGTTTTTTTTTTTTTGCTATTAATCTCTAGTATATTTATTAGTATGTTTCTCCTGGCTTCTGCTGTACGGTTCAGTCATAGTACTTGATTGTATACTTTGTAAACAGCCAGGGTGCTGGCTATTCCAGTTAATTGTTAGTAATTTGAGACAGTTCTGGTTTGTGAAAAGAATTGGGTCACTGCATAGTGTTTTCATATCTGTTAAATTCAAGTTGCTTATTCTAAAGTGCTCAGAAGGTACATTTATAGACTGTATGTTGTGGTGCATATTGGGAACTAACCGAGATAGGCATTCTACCTGTCCTTCTAAAATTTAGAATCCCAAAGTTGCATACCAATACATCTCATTTGTTAGCTGCTTTATTTTCCATCTGCCCTTCTAAACTCGACCGTGTGGTGTGCTGACGCATTGAAGCCTAGTGCTCCTCATTTGGGTTGTCCCCTCCCTGCTGACGTATTCAGTGGTCTCCTTGAAGCTACAGTACAGGCCTTTTGTGTCGGCACCCAGGAAGCACCTTAACTACCTCTCATCTGCTGGTCCTATTTTCTAAGCAGAAAAGTGATTTTGCTCATTGAAGCCTAGTGCTCCTCATTTGGGTTGTCCCCTCCCTGCTGACGTATTCAGTGGTCTCCTTGAAGCTACAGTACAGGCCTTTTGTGTCGGCACCCAGGAAGCACCTTAACTACCTCTCATCTGCTGGTCCTATTTTCTAAGCAGAAAAGTGATTTTGCTGTATGTCCATTTTTGTTTATACTGTAATTTATAACTACCCTATTGTGAGCAGCACCCACGTGGAACCACCTAAGGTTGCTTACTCTCCCCTGCATGCTAGCGTTGTAATAGTAACTTTTCTCCCATTCCACTCATTTCTAGCCAGGTGTCATACTCCCTCATGCTCCTGCTTGACTAGAGTCACCTGTGTCTGCTACCCTCAACATCTCTAGGTTGTCCTGCTTTCCTTCATCCTTTTCAATCTCTCCTTTCCCATCTTGCACACTCTTGGCTGCTGTATCTCCTTTTGTTTCTTCCTACTCACACTACGCGACTGAATCCTGACTGTATACTATCTTTCTAACCCCTCTTTCTTTTCCCTCAGCATACTTTTTTCCTGTATAGTACTTGTACCTTTATTTTTTAGTATACTTACCTTGTTCCTTCTATGCTTTCCACCTGCATATCTAGCTATCATTTATCTCACTAAGCTCCTATTCCTACTTTCCTATCTACATAGTGTTTCAGCTCCTCTGCTGAACTGATTGGCTACGCTCTCTCTACTCTAACTGTTTCTTAAACTTAAACCATGTACCCCTTCTGCTGACCAACTTCCATCTGAATTCCTCCAAAAAGCTGCTAAGGAAATAGCCTATCCCATTTCTATCCTTATCAACAGAACTATTAATGAAGGAGCCATACCTGACATCTGGAAAATCTCACACATTATACCCTTACATAAAGGAGGAAACTCCAATGAATACTCTAATTACAGGCCTATAGCCCTCCTGTCTCCCCTAGCAAAAATCATGGAAAAATGTGTTCACTACCAGCTAATGAATCACTTAACTAAAAATAACATTCTTACTCCCTGTCAACACGGCTTTAGGCCTTTTCACAGTACTATCACTGCTCTCCTTTCCTTTACTGACTTTATAAACACAAACCGCAACAATAATATTCTATCTTCAGCCCTCTTTATCGATCTGTCCAAAGCCTTTGACATGGTCAACCACCCCCTCCTCATAAAAATCCTGGAATTTCTTGCTTTAGAACCAAAGGCTATCCATTGGTTCACTTCCTATCTCACTAACAGAAAACAGGCAGTCCTCTGGGATAACAAACTTTCCTCTCTTCTCCCAATTTCTCTTGGTGTCCCTCAAGGCTCTATTCTTGGACCCCTCCTATTCTCCCTTTTTATAAATGACCTACAAGTAGCTATTCCCCAAGCTACATGTATACAATATGCTGATGACTCCACTCTTATTTGCTCAGCTAAAACCATACCAGAGCTTCAAACTATCACTCAAAACGTATTCCACACAGTAGAAGCATGGTTCTTAAAACGCTGCCTACTTTTAAATGCTAAAAAAACAAAACTCCTCCTCTTTAAACCTACTACTAGGTCCCCCACATTAGACTTCTCCATCTTATCTATTAATGGCACCCTCATATCAGCCGACTCTACTACCAAACTGCTAGGTGTCATGATTGATAACAACCTTACCTATGATTGTCACATTAATAATACCATTAAAACTGTAAACAAAAAATTGGGCTCCCTCTACAGAACTAAAACATTCTTAACCCCCACAGCCAAAGTTACTCTTGCCCACTCTCACCTTATTTCAACTCTTCTCTAGGCCTCACCAATTTACACTAACCTGAAGAAAAACAATCTCTCTAAACTGACACATTTAATAGTATTGCCAGATTTGCAGCTGGCAATCCTTTCAGAACTCACCACTGTCTGAACCTTCAGAAACTTCACTGGCTAGAATTAGAAAATATGCTGCTTCTTTCCCAACTTTCCTTTGTCCAAAGAGCCTTCTATCAACCTAACAACACACCTGCACTTTCCAAACTTCTTACCCCTTACTCTAACCTGAATTCACTTCGCTCCTCTAGCAAACTCCTAGTAACTTTAAATCCAACAACCTTGCTGGTGACTCCCTTTTCTCTAACGCCATTGGCAAACACTGGAATCAACTTCCTATTGAACTTACTTCAATCCCTACCCCTGCTTTATTCAAACAAAAACTTAGAATTTATCTTAAAAATCACTGGATATGTCCATGCTTTAACCCCGACTAAAACTCTAACTCCCACTAATTTCCTCTACCTATCCCTCTCACTCTCCGTTTACCTTCTTTCTATGTGCATGTATTACTACCATTACTTTGTATGAGTTACCTCTCTAATATTCCTTCTCCTCCTTCAGGTTCATTTCGAACTACTGAAATCTAATTCTACTTCTCAGTATAATGCAGTAATACTGTAACCAAGTAAAATATCTAAACTAATTCACCTGCTAAGTCTCATATTGTACTCTTGTGTATATACATTCTGGAAGAAATTTAAAGCAAATGTTTTCTTTTTATTGCATAATTCTGTATATTTTTTTCTTTAACTTGTTAAGTAGTAGTTAGCGGAGCTTTTCTCCTCGGGCCTCCACTGAAAATGGACATGTATCCAGTTGGACTAGCCCGGTTAACAAATGTAAAATAAAATAAAAAATAAATCATAGTAATCCCAAAGTTACATACCAGCACATCTCCCTTGTAAGCTGCTTTATTTTCCATCTATCCTTCTACACTCTGGAAACCTTCATTTTAGTAGTTCCAAACTTACATACCAAGAAACATTAGCACTCTTCAAGTAAAATCTTGATGATTGGATGGGAATTAGGAAATTCACCCTGGGGATCACCTCTGTGGCATTGCTCGACAGGGGCACAGGAAAATCATTTTCTTGGGTGGCAAAAGCCAGGGTACCTTTTTGGCTAGGCTTGTATAGGCCCTAGGGCCGATAGCCTAGTACCTACCTATGAACCTATATCTCCTGTTAGCTGCCTTATTTTACAGTTTAAAGGGTATACAGTACAAATGGACAACTGTGAAATATAGTGCATTACCTATGTTGGCCAAACACTACTTAATGCAGCAGAATGTAGATGAACAGTACTTTATCTATGCAGTTCAACCACCAAACAATCCTAATTATTTTAATCTGTCTCTCTCCCAGTATACTGAGCACATAGTATATCTGACGATTCCTGCTGCAAAAGTAAGACAATGGCACTGCCAAGGGAACGTCTATAGCTGATTTTTTTTCTCCAGTTATAAAAGCACCAAAAAAGAAATGCCTTCAGTTAACACCAATGTAAGGCAGTTTCCAAGAATCAAACTAAACTTCTGAATATGTTTTCCCTCACTTCTGCTTCATTGTGTTCTGTACTGCAGTGTGAATCTATCCCCAACACACAGGCCTTATGCTGCTAAAACTAAAGTTAAATTAACACTTTAGCATATTTTATTTTAACATTGCAAAATTTCCCGGGAGAAAGCAACTAAAGCCCATAACAATAAAATTAGATGCTGTGAATCACTTCAAGTAGTTAAAAGACCTTATCTTTGTACCGCTAAACATTCTATTTCATTGATTATTTTTCATGGAAAACTATCTGTGGCGGGAGTAACTGCATTCCATTGAAGTACCTGACTGGTTAAGCCTGTTCCATTTGCCCTCCCTATGGTCGGTAACTTTGCTCACTTACCCTACCCCCAATTCCCACCCACCCCACATGATCTACACTTATCCTAATCTACTCTAATCTAATCTCCACTCACCACATTACCATCAGTAACAAAAAAGCTTGCAATCAATACTTTTGCCCCTTCTTCACACACCCACTAACCACTTACTACCTGTCTTCTTTCTTTCTTTCAGCTGGATTTCTTCATTATAACTCAGCCATCTCTCCCACTTCAACCAACGCCCAAAGAAACCATATACAGACTGATACCACTATCCTGTGTACATTTTCAGTAAATAAACACTCGTATAATAATTAGCATGCTTTTCAATGTACTACACTTCACTTCCCTCCTCTTTCTAGAACACATAACCAACTTACAACTCTCAACATCAGCTTTATGTCACTCTATTGCTTTCAATGGCAGTTACTCCCATATTTCATTCTGTAAAGCCCACACCCTTTACAACCTATCTTACATCCATCTTTCCAAAAAATGTATCTAAAAGTAAATAACCTATTTCACAAATTAGTCAGAAAGAACACATTTAAAACCAAGTGGCACTGTATATTCCAGCTATTCATATCCAGTCTGCAACGATATGATGACATTCATCCCAACCACAACAGCCTTTTCTATAATGGCCCACAAAACCATTAATGGTATAACATCTCAGTCTTGCAACTTGAGTAAAACAAGTCTAAAATTTATAAATATTAACCTTAGAAACATCTGCAACAAAGTAACTGAGCTGCATGCTTTCATATCTCATTACAACCCTGACATCCTAAGTATCACAGAATTGTGGCTAAACCCAAAGTCAAAGACACTGAAATCCTATCACCAGCATACAGAGTTCTTTGAGTAGGCTACATATCCAAAACAAGTAGGTGGGGTAGCTATTATATACCCAAAGCATCTGAACATATCCCTTTATCAACAAAAACATCTCTCATTCAATAATGCAGAGATTCTTATTGGCTTACTCAAGCTAAACCCTTATCAGATCATATGAATCATAGTTGTATATATTTCCCTTGGTATTAACATCAGCACAGCAGAGGACGTACCATCCTGGGCATCTAACAATATATACCAAGAAGCTATCATCCTTGGTGATTTTAACATAGATTGGGCCCAAATTGTATCTGATACTCACAATACCAGGATTAACCTGTATGGGTTCTCTCAGGTTATCAGTACACCAGCGAGATATAATAAACCCTCATTTAAGGTCTGTAGTCTAGACTGAATTCTGTCAACTAAACTCAATAATTTCTATAACTATGGCACTCTGTCTGAAACTTAAGTGACCACCTTCCCAGTTTTGCTAATAGGCTTGTATGAAATTCAGTAAAACATCATCTATACAAGAATGTGCATAACCTATCCAGTTTTAATGTAAACAATTTCATCTCCACTTTTAGGCAATACAGTCGGAATGTGTTAAAAAACTTCCTTTAGATGAAACCACCCTCAAATTTAACAAAAACTTTACCGATATACTAAATAAATATGCTTCCTATCAGGAGAAAAAGAGTTAAACTTAATCCAGTAACATGGCTATCTAAATCCAATAGTCAACTAATGGTGCTTAGAGAGAAGACCTGGGAAGCAAGTCATGCCAACAAATCACAGAAAAACTTCTAAACTACAGACAGATATGAAATAAAATCAAACATATTATAAGGCATGACAAAAAACTCCACTGCTTTAATTTACAGCAGGCACACCAAAATAATCCTAAAAAATTCTGGTCATTGGTCCAAAATCTACTAAATCTAGGCCAAAGTCAACAAATCTCTCTGCCCTCTGAAGATACTTCATCAACAGTCACTAATAACTTTAACAAATACTTCCTTCAAGCTGTAACCTTATTTATCAAAGACGGCAACACCATCAAACCAATCCCCACCAACAAAACCCCATGGAAGCACACTTCTCATTCAAACCTGTCTCTACTTCCACCATAATAAAATGTCTCTTAAAATTATAGTGCAAGCTCCTCTACAGACAACCTTCCTCCTGAATTTTTAAAAATTTCAGCTGAGGCTCTTTCATATCCAGTATCTATGCTGATAAACAGATTTATTATAGAATCTCATGTCTCAGCCATTTGGAAGAAGACATACATACTTCCTCTTCACAAAGAAGCACACTCTGCTGACTACTCCAGCTTCAGACCAATTGCCATCCTGTCACTATTATCTAAAATATTAGAAGATTATATCCATTCCGAATTACTGCAATATCTTACCATAAACAATCATCTCTCTCACACAATGTTTTTTGTCCCAACCATGGCACCACTAGTGCCCTACTTCACTTTGCTGATCTCATTAATAAAAACAAATACCAGAAGCCTATTATCCTCCTTATCCCTAGACTTGTCCAAAGCATATGACACCATCTCTCTCCATAAACTATTAATAAAACTGTGCTCTTTTGCCCCCCCCCCCAGTCTTTCTTTAACATATTATAAGCAGACAAATGGCAGCAAGAATACTCTTTATTTCTACCCATAACTATAGGAGTGCCACAGGATTCCATACGTGGACCCCTCATACGTAACTTATTTATAAATTATCTACACATTGCTTCCAGGCACATCACTCTTTTACAATATGCAGCTGACTCAACCCTCATCTGCACAGCCTCTAACCAACAAAAACTTCAAGAAATTACTCAAGAAATCCTTTACATGCATGGAACCCTGGATAGATAACTCACAACTCCTACTTACTATATGTTCATAGATTAGTACTAAGCTAACTGCCCTTCTGGGCCATTTTAAGCCTAGCCAGTTAACTCCATTTGAGAGACAAACCCATCATCTTGTGTCTGTAAGGAAAGCAACTTAACCATTATGCCAACTTCAGACTAAACAGAAACTACTACTTTTCACTTCTAAAACATTCTTTCAAAGCAAACCTCTTGTCAAACTGACTTAATTAAAAAACACCCTGATTGAACAGGTCCCTAACATGAAATTCTTAGGAGGCACCATTGATGGCAACTTTAAATTTGACCTACACTTCCAAGCTCAGCCTCCTGTATAGAACAAAATTCTACCTAACAGACAGAACCAGAGAAACCATAGCTAAAGCCTACCTCTTACCTACCCTACTATATGTCTTCCCACTCTTTACTAACCTACAAATGTCCACACAAACAAAACTGGAATAATACTACAATAAAATAGCTTACTTTGTTGCAAATCACCCCTTTAGAACTTATCAATGTTTCACCCTTAAATAACTAAATCAGACTAAACTCCCATATAATCTCTGCTATAGTCAGCTACTGCTGATTCTCTAATATACTCCCCTGATAAGTGTGTGGCACTAAAAAGCATGCTTCAACACTATCAACCTACCAAAGTTCTTTGCTCTAAAAGCAAGCATCTCCTCACCATCACTCAAGCCCAAAATGCTTTGGAAGCCTCCTTATACTCAAACTCTGTAGCTACCCTCCCACATGTTCTCAGGTTTCTTGAAAACCAACAGGCATTCATCTAAGAAAACCCCTCCCAGCAGCCTGGCTCTGTAGCTGTGCTGCTTTCTTCCTCCTCTTCTATACTGTTACCAGCTATGACTCCATCTTCAACCACCCCACCTTCTATCCATGCCTCTCTTAACTCTCGTACCACTCATTTCATTTACATATCAAAAATTAAATCATCCTTTTACTATATGCCCATCCTAAGTATCTCTACACTATGTATTGTGCCATCTATTGTACTGCATAGTTATTTATTTAACTATATCTGTATAAAGTATATATTAGTATAAGAAGCCTTACCACTGTATGTGTAGTTACTATCTTATATATTTTAAAATTGTAAAATTTATTTTAATTCATCAGAATTTGATGAAGTTCTTGTGTAGATTATTAAAAAGAATAAAAGTGCTGAATAGAATTTGACTGCGTCTGTGTCTCTGAAGAGCTGGTACTTGTACAATTGTTCTTTTGAGATTTATTTTAATTGTATTCTACCTGACATTGCTCATATTATGTTACTTAAAAGATTTTGATTGTAGTTCATATACTGGAGCTTTTCATCCCAGGCCTCCGCTGAAAAGGGGCCATTGTGCCCAGCTGGACTTTCCCAGTCAGCATATGTAAAAATAAATAAAGAACTCCTGACTCAGTAAAGTGAGATTTTATAGAAGGTATTAGTGAAAACATGAACTGGTGAAGGATTCAGAGAATGTATTGGAGTCCTGTATAGAATCTTAGGATTACGTTAGTTAGGTAAGACTTTTGTTGCAGTGAAGGGTTATCACAGAGTTTTTGTGGTTTAAGGATTTATTGAAAGTATGTGTAGTGGTTGTAACAGTGATGTAGACAATGGTGGAGATAGTTCCATGGGTTCATAGGGTAGTGGGTTTGGTACTGTGATCTTACCTAGGTTTATCATATTTTGTTTATGGAGTTCAAAAACAGATTTGGGTTTGTTAGTGTTGGAGGTTTGTAACTTATAGTAATTTTTCTTGTCTGCTTGAACTCTAGTTTTACAATGTTCCCAGCTGGCCTATAATTTTGCAAGGATGTGGTAGTTTGTAATGTTTTTCTTTTCAAGGATTTCCATGATTTATCTCTTAATGTCATCATTTGTTTGGTTTATGGGGTTAACCACAAAGCAGGAATAAATTTCTTTTTAAGTACTATTGTTACGGTATTAAGGATATCAAAAAAGATTTTAGTAAAATATTGTATTTCCTCTTCTAGGGGAAAATATTTCAGTAGTTTACAGTTGCTCTTTTGAAGTAGGGAGTTGATGAAGTCACTGTTCTTGAGCCAATGTATAGTCGGGTATTTTTGTATTTTGCCTTTTTCCATATTATATCGATAGGGTGATAGTCACTTGCTGAGTTAGGGAGAATGCCTACTGCTTGGGTTTAACTACTGTTGGCAGTAAGTGTCCTTTATTTATATGGCCTATCAATGAATAAGCATTTTTACTCCAACTGTGAAGTCATCTGGTGCAATAAGTTAGTATAATTTGACTTTGTAGTATCCTTTCACATTTCTTTTATATTGATCTCAAGTATTTAACTCCAGTTTTTCCTATGTAAAATGTTATCATAAATGGGGGGGTTTGATTTACCTTTCCTGATCTGTCTTTATTTAGCCAAACCTGACTTAGTCTTAAGATTCAACAATTGTCCATATCATAGAGAACACCAGGTCTAGCCTGAGATTAGCTTACATCCATCTGCAAAGAAATTGAAGACTTTCCTCTTGCTCGATATTTTATATAACAGGACCTAGCCCCTGTGCACCAAGACTGTTACAGATAATATAAAAAAAAAGGTAGGGGAGAAGGGAAACCCTCGCTGAGTCTCCTTCCAATGTCACTTTGCTTTTGAAAGGTTGCCATTACTAACTTAATCCTAGGGTTTCTATATAGGACACTGATGCATCCTCTGAATCATTCACCAGTCCATGTTTTCATTAATACCTTATATAAAATCTGACTTTACAGAGTAAGGTGTTCTTTGGATAGCAAAAAAAAAAAAAAATCTTGCCAATGCCTTTTCAATTTTTCCTGTGCTCTATAAATTAACCTAACTGCCAATAAATATTTTCTGCTTTACTCCCTATAATACTCACCTTTATATCTTCTGACTAATTTAATTATTTTCTAATCATTGTGCTAGAAACTCTACTAAAATGTTTGCTCCCATATTATTTAGGAAGTAAGTAATAATTATCCAGATAGTTGACATCTTGTCCAGGTTTTGAAATACATACCATCCTAGCTGTTGTGTCAGGTAAGACTTCTAATTGGCTGGCATTGTTTAGCACCTGGCGTAAATGGATCAATGTTTCTTTATACTAAATAATTCAGTATTAAACTGGTTCTAATATGCCCCCCTTTCATTTTCTTCATTATTGGTCTCTATCAAGTTCCTTAGTCTCATCACCTTCCAGCCTTGGTCCTTCTCAGCTCTAGGAATATGCTCTTCCTTAGAGGTTTGTTCCGCTTGCTTCCACTGGAGTGATAAACTTCCCTACAAAACTCTTCCATAATTGCACTGTTAACCTGCTCTGTCAAACACTACATTGTGTCTTCTGTGCATTTGATTAAATGCTCCTGGTGCTTTCCTCCCAGTTTTTAAGTTAATAGCTTTCCTGATTTTTCTCTCCTTGCCCAGCAAATAACAGCAGTCATCACTCTTCCTTGATCTTTTCATGTGGTTACACCTCTGTGATTCTTGCTTTGAGACTGGACTTCTGTCATGTTTACCTTTGTACTTTTTTGTAAACATTGTTTTTGATATGCCCAGCCCAAAACTATAGCTCTCAACTGTCCAGATTTTTGCCTCTTATTTTTGGTCGGCTCCTCTTAAAATGTATGTTTTTCTAGTAAACTACCATGGATTGAAGTCACTAAATAATGGCATTCTTTTGAGTTTCAGACTTTATATCCCTCAGAAAATGCAAGCTAGCACAGAACCTGTTATTTTGTTGCCCCGTTATTTAAGGCTTTGTCCAGATTTCTTGTGGTAGGAAGTTGAGAGTTATGCCCAA
Source organism: Protopterus annectens (assembly GCF_019279795.1). NCBI lineage: Eukaryota > Metazoa > Chordata > Ceratodontiformes > Protopteridae > Protopterus > Protopterus annectens. The sequence continues at coordinate 1,409,249,496 of NC_056735.1, forward strand.
AACTACAACTTGTTTCATCCTTTTTCATTAACCCCTTCTTAGTTATTATGCTACCCCTTAATGCACATTTGATTCCATACCACTGCTGTACATTACCTGTACTACTGTCTCTCTGATTGTTACTAAAGTCTTCTTTACTTAGCTGCGCAACCTCAATTTTCCTCTCATCATAAGCCCATATCCATTCTCTCCATTTCTATGGGTAACCTAGTTTTTAAACTGACCAGTTCAACACCAATTTAATTTCAGCATGATCTGATAAACATCTGCCCTGCTTCTATGTCTGTAACATTCACCAGCACTGGTCCCCTCACTAAAGATCTGCTCAACGTGGGGGTGGAGCCTGGATGACTGAGTGAAAGCAGCACTTTCTCAGAGCTCTGCAATAACTTTCAATTTTCTCAGGAAAATTAATCATAAAAGAATTTTTTTCACAGAAAGTCTTATAAACACATAGACTATTCTGCTGTCAAATTTCATGAAGTTATTCCAAAATGTTCCCTTCAAAATACTTTGGCGACCTACTAGATTATTGAAGAGATGAGTACTTCTAAAGATTCCCATGCAGACTCTTCACTAAAGAAGGACATACATCAAGTAACTTCTTTTCAGCAGGAATTATCATTAAAACAGATGGACTCCAGGAAAACTTAGCATGGCAGAAAATAGTGTACAACAGACATTTTCAAGGAAATGACACAGCGACATTAACCTAAAATTACTGACATGGAAAATGCTTTAAATGGTGTAGAAGGAATAGTAAAGGAAGAAGAAACACAGACTGAATATCTACTAAAACAAAACACATGATTAATAAATAAATGACCTCAAAAACAGAGAAAGGAAATGTAAGATAAGAATATTTGGTTTACCCGGAAAAAAAAAAAAACAGAGGGAGAAGACATAATTGATTTTTAACTACTTGGATTCCTGGATTGTTAAATTTATCAGCAGGTCTGTTGTATGGTATAGAAAGAGATCATAGAACCATAGGTAAACCTATACCCTCTGCTCCATCTCCACCAAGATCTATAATTGTGAAATGTCTTGTTTTAAAGATAAGAAATTTGTTCTTAAAGCAGTGTGGGGAAAAATCTCCTTTGAAGTTTGAAAAGCACAGCATAAGATTTGACAATGATTACTCAATGAAAACCACAGAACTCAAAAAGAAATGCTGGCCATTAGTGAAGCTCCTTAAGCAAAATTAAATTATATATCAATTTTCCCTGCAAGAGTAATAATGCACTTGTCTATTGGATCTAGACTAGTCAACTCTATTATAAAAGAAACTTCCTTTGTGAAGAATAACAATGCGATACCCACAACAGAAGAGATGGGCTGGTCCTATCCTACCTTAAAGAAATCCTCAGACAAAGCTTCATGGGTTGACTTAAAGAAACCACTTATTCCAACAACTAATCTCTGAAGACTTCAGATAAAGCGAACTGAAAAAAAATAAACTTCTCTTGATGATTTTATGGGACTTGTGTTCTACTATACAGTTATTTTAGAAAAAAGGTAACGTATTTTAGAGCAAATATAGATTACTTGTTCTTGGTAATGTAGTATTTAAATTCTAATACTTATACCATACAAAAGTAACATAAACAGTATAATAGAAATGTTTATAACTAATACTAGTACTTAAACATATTCTAAAAGAAAAAAACTAAGAATACTTTGCTTTTTAAAATGCTTTCCCTTTTGTAAATATAATATTGTGTATGATTCTATTGCAAAAGTTATATTTGGAATGATTTGAAAGAGATGTATGAATCAAATGAATTTTATATGTGAAAGGGGATACTATGAAGTACTTTTATATATGTGTGAAATTGTTTTTTTTTTTATTTTGTTTCCTGTCATCTCTCCTCTCATACTTGAATTTTCTTTGCTCTTTTTTCCCCACTTTTGGCTCAAGCATAAAGATTAGATTGCCTCTTGGTGAATGGCTGATTTGTGGGTGAACATGAAATGGATTTTCCTAGGGATGGAGACCAATGATGTCTGCTTCTACCTTCTGCCTTCTCAGTTTTACCTTTTATCTCCTTCATTCTGTTAGAAAGTTCGGAAGCGGGAATCGCATTGACCAAAACATCTTGTAACTGCAAAATACTCTGCTGGATCATCTTGTGTAACCTTAAATTATGCTTAACAAGTATTCAAAGTCAGACCAGCATATATGGAAGTGAAACTCCCTTCCGTTCTTCCAGCAGATCCAACTCCTCCTCGGCAAATGATCCACCCTGTCTCTCCTCGGTGTGATGTTCAAACTGAGGTACTTTTCTAAAAGTTTTGTATCATAGAAAAGATTTACCTGTTTGAACATTAAGTGCTCCAATTGTTCAAATTTAGCCTTCCCAGAAGGTGAAATGCCGAGGTACCAGAAGCACCAGATAATAAAGCCAAAGAGTATAGTGGACAGTGTGGCTTCATGACTTTTTTATTGTTATTTTGAGGTTTCCAGTTTGTTGTCTTCAGTGTTTATGAAATTAATTAGCAGTGCTATACTTCTCCTGACCTCTCCTGTAAGCTCAGGACAAAGAAACATGAATCCTGCTATCTGCTTTTCAATGGGATTGGTTTCTTTTGTCTTTTTTCCATCTTCTTTCTATATCATCAGAGAATTCTATTCAAGATGAGGTAAGGCTGAACCCGTGGATGATCCCATAGGCTCCCAGCAATATGACAAATTGGTTTCTTTTCCTTCAAAGCTGACAAGAAGATGGAATTTTGGTATGTCAAATGGCATTCACCTCAGTACTTTTTTCCAGCCCAGTCCAGGACACACTATCTAGCCTTCATATCTGTCTGAAAATATGGTTCTGAGATGCTGTTGACATATCGGACATCTTCTGATGGAACTACT